>NC_080750.1:26987196-27290227 GCF_020826845.1 Diceros bicornis minor
TACTTAAAATGTCATAATACTTAATACTTAAATACTAAATACATAACACTTAAAATGACACAATTAAATGTCATAATAGGACATAATACTTAAAAATGACATTTTCCCCAACTAAAAAAAATGTGAATGTGCTTATAATAGATGCAAGGCCCTGACTGTCTTTTTTTGGTAACAATTTAGCCTTCCAACATTACCCTTTTACGAATTCATGATGTGTTATTTACTGCTTCTAATTTTAAATTTTGACAGAAATTGTTGCAATTTGCGCATGCATATATTTGAAATCAGGGTGTGAACAGCCAGTTGCCAGTTATAAGCTGACCTCAATTCAGGAGGCACATTATTTTTAACTTTAAAATTTCCATGGTGTATGATGGATCATTTACATGTGTAATTTGATTTGTGAGACTTGGACACCAATTATACAGTAAGGTGTGGAGACCAATTATATTTTTGTTTTGCAATAACATATGGTGTAAGAAGAGGGTTTTGTGGAGGTTTTTCTTATGCTTTAAAACTTTTTTAAACTTATAGATGTGCATTTGTCCCAGATAAGAAAAAAAGGAAAAAATAACCCATTCTTATCACTTTTCTTACTCCATGAATTCAATCGCCTTTCTATTACTCCCATCACCTTTCTTGTTTAGCAAGAATTCCAAGACAAAGGGAAACTTTTAGAGATCTTCGTGTGCATAAATATTAAATTTTCTAATACATATAAAATCTTATTTGCACATTAAGTAGAACATAGCAAGTAGTGTTACATAAGTAAATACATGTTGAATCTACTGAAGGCATTGATTTGCTTCTTTAAAAACAGTATCTGATAGGGTAATTAATTGATCCCTTAATTATTAAATAATTAATTAATTTATTATTTTTTGGTAAGGAAGATTGGTCCTGAGTTAATATCTGTTGCCAATCTTCCTCTTTTTCCCGAGGAAGATTGGCCTTGAGCTAACATCTGTGCCCATCTTCCTCTATTTTGCATGTGGAACACCACCACAGCATGGCCTGACGAGCAGTGCATAGGTCTGCACCTGGGATCCGAATCTGTGAACCCCGGGCCGCCGAAGTGGAGCACACTAACTTAACCACTACACCACCAGGCTGGCCCCTATTTTTTATAGTTTTAAATTTTAGTTTCTCAAATAGTGATTATTTTATTACACAATGTGTGATTTGGTGAACATATATTATTTTGACAGTCAGTAATTATTGGCTAATCCTTAAACTTTAAATTTTATGGAGTATTATTTTATTTAACAAGATTGAAAACATGCAATATATATTCGAGTTTAATTGGGTATACTTTCTTTTGAACATTAAAAATGTATCTACTGTCAGATTTCTTATTATACTGAATTAAATGTGGGTAAAATGACCACTTACAGCAATTCATATATTCCCAGGTACACACTGCCAGAGATCAAGCGGCTGTAGCCAGGACTGCACTGCTGGGGCCACCTGTTCTCAAGGCTTTAAAGAAAAATTCATTGAAAGAAGCCTGTCATACATTCCTAAAAAAAGCAGTAAAAATATTTTCATTTGGCTCTAGAGTAAACTTTATTGCCCATAACTAAAGCAAGGCCAGAGTATTGCAATGTTTCTGCCTTCAGGTAAGCAGGGTCTCTTGTGATTCTTCATCGCCTGCTTCCATTATTTCATACCAGGTCATTCACACTGCCGTATGATACCATGGGCTCTGCTCCCTTTAGAGTATTTCCGACTCGGAGAGCCAAAGTGCAGAGAAATCACATGTGAACCATCACTTTCAAAGGTAAAGGAAAAAAATTAATATAGTTTTACCATTTAAGAGCATAAAATGTAGAACTATAGAGAACTGACAAAATAACATGAAAATGTTAAGAATATGCATGACATTAAATAACTACATTACATTCCCTTGAGATCTGATCATACTTCATTCAATCTCTGAATGTGTTCTCATTTTGAATGTAATTTTATGGGTTATTTTTCATCTTTGCAAAAATTGACAGATTTTCTTG
Organism: Diceros bicornis minor; assembly: GCF_020826845.1. Taxonomy (NCBI): domain Eukaryota; kingdom Metazoa; phylum Chordata; class Mammalia; order Perissodactyla; family Rhinocerotidae; genus Diceros; species Diceros bicornis. Next base: position 26,989,206 of record NC_080750.1, read on the forward strand.
GTTATCCATTTTTAACCTAATAACTTATACAAACTGTTACACAAAAAATTACAGATATAGTCACCTTAGCTTTTAAAGCAAAGGCACCATTGACGTGATTAATCATGCAGCATCATCAATAGAGGGAAAAACAATCCACTGCATTATTAAAACCCTCAGTAACAGAATAACAAAGGATGAAGAGAAATTGGGAATGGAAAACTTGATAAACTAGAGGAAATTGGCAGCTGTAGTTGTAAATGGCATGTGCTTGCTTCTCTACCACTCAGGTTATAATTTCTTTTGGCTTAGAACCAGATTAGAGAGCTGATGTATCTAAGGCGATTTTAGTTTCATTCCTTAAGATAGTCATGCATTTTTCTGCAAGGCTGTTAAATTTGAAAAGTCTCAGATAGTAAATCTTTAGATTATATATTTCTATAACTTTTGTTTTGATCTGTTAGTGGACCGACATTATATTTTTACCTACTCCATCATCTCATATACTCAGAATAAAGTGCATGGAATTTTAGTTTTCTACTGAATTTGTGATGCAAAGTTTGTTGGAATTTCAGAAATGAAAGCCTGGATTTATACACATTTCAAAGTCTAACTATTCAAAATTACGACAAGCTTACACTTAAAAAAGAAAGTTACTTAAATTTCCCATTATATTGAGCACGACTCTTGCATTCACTGTATAAGTGACAATCAGAACCACACATGTACATAAAACCAATCAGGCAGATGAAATTTCACTACTGGAAAGAATTATAATATGTTTTGTAAAATTTTGTAAAAGTTGTGTAAGCACTTACTTTGTACATACTTTCCCAATCAAGCAGATGAAATTTCACTACTGGAAAGCATTATAATATGTTTCATAAAATTTTATAGAGATTGTATAAGCATTTACTTTGTACATATTTTCCTTAAGAAATTATTAACTAATGGTCATATTTTCAGGTAGTGTTTTTGGTATTATATGCTACTGAATCTGGAAACATGTGAATACATAATAAATGGTTTATTGGTACACATGTTTTAAAAGTTTAAGGTGATTTTAAGACCAAAAGAGTTGAGAAGCTTTTCTTTAAGTAAATCATGTGGCAGTTCATTAGGGAACATAAGAGAAACATCTTAACTAAACGAGTATTCATCTATTCTTTTAACAGGTAATACGTGCTAGGCCTGGGCATACAACAGAGAAGAAAACAGACAAAAGTTCACGCGCTAATATGGTTTCATTGTAGTTGGGGGAGATTGGTAATGTTTCCAACATAAATACATGTCTAGTGTGTGAGAAGTAGAGATAGGGAATGCCAAAGGAAAGATAATGTTATATGGTGTTTAGGAAAAAACTCATTCAAAGGAAGGAGTGTGAGCTCTCTGGCTACCTGGAGGAAGTGACATATCAGAAAGAGAAACAACCACAACCATGGTTCTTGAGGGTAAGAAGGTGCTGCCCTGCCTGTTCGGGAGCCTCAGGGAGGCTGGAGTGACTTGGCAGACTGAAGGATGGTGAAAGCAGTAGATCAAATGAAAAGGGTAACAACTGACAGATCCATTAGTCTTTTTAAGGACTTTGGATTTTACTCTAATTGAGATGGGAAACTAATAAATGGTGTTGAGTGTAAAAGTGATATGATCCTACTTGCATTTTAATAAAATTACTCTGGTTGCTGATGTGATAATAGATAATATAGGTTCAAAATTTGAAGCAGGCAGACTAAATAAAGAGATATTCAACAAACATGGCAAAAATATTTACTGGTTGTAATCGGGTATAGTAGCAATGGTAGTGTGACAGGGACATGCCACTGTCTGGCTACATTTTGAAGGCAGAACCAGCAAGAATATCAACTTGAGGAAATAAAAAAACAAGTCAAGGGTAACTCCATGGTTTTTAGCTGATTTAAGAGTTGTATCAGCTGAAAAGGTGAAAGCTACAGGAAAAGCAAATCTGTGTTGGGGGTATAAAAAGTTCAGTTTGGCATATAAGTTTGAGATACTTATTAAACACTCCATGGATATATCAAATAGGTGTATTTCAGGGAAGAACTTCAGAGTTGAAATAAATATTTTGGAGTGATCTCCATACAAGTGATATTTAAATTCATTGAACTGAATTAGATCACCTCCCAAGAGTGAGTAAAAAGAAAAAAGAAGAATTTCATGGACTAAGCCTTGAGGAATTCCAATATTAAGAAATTAGGAGAATGAAGGACCAGTCAATAAGATGTATGGAGTAGCCAGTGAAAGCCAAGACAGAGTGGTAACTGGGAACTAAGTGACAGTTTTTTGGAGAAGAAGTAGTGAACAACACTCTTTATTCCATTAGGAAGCAAATAATTACACAATCTAAGAAAAGTTAATGAATTAGTTTCAGGACTTTGTTTTAAGGCAGTAGAAGTTTCAAAGATTTTTAGGTTTTCTCAGCCAGTATGCTATTCTTCAGGACATTTCTACAAAGGGAGAAGGGCATCATAATGGCCTTATTTTAATTTTAAGATGTGGAAAATGTTATTCTTTGGTTTAATAACTCATTATAACCCCATAGAGATTTTAAAATAAAATTAACATGTCCATATGGAAAGTTATCACTAAGTCATTGCAATCATTGTGAAAAGGATATTGGACAAAACATATAATACAATATTAAACTAGAAGCACAATACACTGCAGAATATTGTTTTTTTAACTTAAAATTATTATGTATGAAAATTACTATTTTAAGAAATTTTTTTTAAATAGCCTCTTTGGCTATACTATTATTACTACTTGTTTGTTACTCACTTGGATTCATTAACTCATGTAAGTATTAGCTTATTATTTTAAGACAAATGTGTTTCTAATGTAGTTTTGCCTCCTAGCAAATATTCTGTATTGGAACATATACTTTGGAGGACAACGTGTCAGTATGAATTAAAATAAATGTATGGATTCCATATTTTGGAATACACTCTGGGTAAGTACTCTTGTAAAAACACAGGAGTGCATATACTAAGACATTCATTTAAAACCACTTACATTAGCAAAAAAATGGAACCACACTAAATGTCTAGAGATTGGAGATTAACAATAAAAATGATGCTTATATCCATACTATGGAGTAGTATGCAGGAGATAAAATAACAAGTTAGATAAATTAATAGAGTACTAAGACAACAAGTAGTGAAAAAAGATGTCTTACAAATTGTAATCATATTATATTATAATTTATTTTAAATATTTTTTCTTCAGGTGTATATAACTTTGTGTGTATATTTGAAAAGATCTGCAGATTATTGATAGATTTTATTTGCCTTTGAAAAGAAAACTGGAATGTTAGTAATCCATTTAGAGTGAGATTTTGAAAAACTTTGATTAAGAATATGTTCATGCATTGTTAGTATTGCTAAACATTTTAAAACAGAACTTACATTACTGTATTCTGTATTTTAAGGAATGATCAAAATAGCATAATTTCCTATATAAATACAGTGATAGGTTTAGCCATAAAATTGAGCAACTTACTTATGATTTTGTCTTTACAAACCTGTAACATAGAGGACTTTATTATTTCTCTACCATCTGATCACTTAACCAGATCTTACTTCATTACTATTATCATTTAAAAGTTCTGTTCATTGTTTCTTCTACATATGATTAGAGATAAAATAGATTGGTTAATCTATTAAATTCAATTGCTGTCTTTCAGTTATGATCTAGAAAAAGGTATCTTCTCATTTACTCATTTACTAGAAATCTACTAAGAGTACTTAAGTATTAGAGAAATTTGTATTTAAAAAATAATACTTAGGAGGCCAGCCCTGCGGCATAGTAGTTAAGTTCGACACACTCTGCTTGAGCAGCCCAGGTTTGCGGGTTTGGATCCCGGGTGCAGACCTACGCCACTTGTCAACCATGCTGTGCCGGCAACACATATATAAAGTGGAGGAAGATTGGCACAGATGTTAGCTCAGAGCTAATCTTCCTCAGCAAAAGACAATAATAATAATAATACTTAAAGAGATATATACACAATCTTTAAGCTATGATTATGGAAGTAAAAGCTAACACCTTACTTACTGCTTTGTAATGTTTAGTTATTTATCTATTTTCAAAACATAGAAGTAATGAATTAATGATATGTTGAAGTCAGTGTTTGCACATCTTTGTGCTTCCTTTATTATGCTTAAATAAAAGAATTGACACAGTGATACAAGATTGTGTTCCATGGTGAGAGTAGGGAAAAGAAATAGTGAAAATACAGTAAGATCTGACATCGAGACGAGGGAGGAACATATATAGCTTTTCAACATAAATTATATTAATATAAAGACATTTTTATTTAATTTTCTATTTCTAGGAAGAAGGTTGGTGAAGTTTATAATGATTGTCAAAATTTTTTTCTAAAAAAACGTTTTTCAAAGAGTCCCTCTTCTTCCAGAACTGGTGTATTTCCTGGGCTATATATTGCTGAAAGTGTATGCAAAGGATGAAGTATAGGCAAAGTATAAAGCACAGGGTGATGTCTGCAATTCTAATAACCACACAAAGCAGTAAAAATTTTTGTCTGCATGATAAAGCTTCTTACATCTATCAGCATCTAAAAAAATAATCAAACAACAAAAAAGATACCTTTTCTCATTTGAATGGAAGAGAAAATTGGGAAAATTATATAGGACTTGCAATTTAAATTGAACTTCCAAATACATATTGATGTACCTAAATAAATAAACAAACAAAACAAAATTTAAAAATGTGATTCAGTATGCACAATCATGAATATAAATAGTCTATGTGTATCCTGAATAATATGAAAGATGTGGCATGTTTATTAAAAACAATCTTGACAAAGTTGGCTGTTCCACTTAAATATCAAGGTAGGCTTCAGAACTCAGAAGTTCTGAGGCTGAGGTCTATTGTTGCTCAGGATGTTAGAGAGCTAGGCCAAATTCTTCTAAAGAGCAGAACACAGTCTCCTTCCAACTCCTAATGTTTTTAGGAAACAAAATCCGCTGAGGAGTGAATCTTCCTTCAGTAAACTGCTGGACTTCCTCTTAAGATACTTTTAAGAATTTAAACTTGAACTTAGTAGAAGGTTGAAGAGCTAGGGTAGAATATTTTCAGGGCAAAATTGAATCTTCCCCAGTGTTTCAGAAGAGAGTCAACTAAAATGTCAAACAAGCCCTAACCTACTTCAATTCCTAATAGGATTGAAGAAAATAACCCTTTTGTGGGAGAAAAGTCAATTATCTGGAGCTTCTATCATTGTTATGTACACAGTTTTCAATGTAAAATTTTAAAAAGAATACTGGATATTCAAATAACCAAGAAAATGTGTCTTATCGTCAATAGAAAAAACCAATAATATGAAAAGTTGGAAATGATACAGATGGATAACAGATCCAAGAAAAGGATATAACACTGATTAATCTTTAAAAAGCAAAAACAAATAGATGGCACTACTCAGAGTTTCACAAGAGAATCTGCATATACTAAACGTATTTAAAATATACTATCTGATTTTTAGAACTAAATGGAAAGATTTAATAAGACTTTGGAAAGAGAACATCAAATCAGGAAACATGAAGATAAGAAATTAAAATTACACAAACTGAAGTACAGAGAGAAATAAATGGAAAAAAAGAGAGAGATATGGGGCACGCTCACATGTTCTCAAGTTATAGAAGAAGAGTTATAGAAGAGTTATAGAAGAAGATAAGAAAGACAATAGGAAAGAAGCAATATTCAGCAAAATAAAGATCAAGAATTTTCTAAAACTTATGAAAAAATGTCACACCACAGGATGCTAAGAAAACCCTAGGAAAAATAAATATAAACAAAACTACACCTAGCCATATTATAGTAAAAGGGATCAAAACCAAAGATAAAAGAGAATATTAAAAATATCCAGAGGGGAAAAGATGGCACATTGCCTTGAAAAGAACAACAACAAGACATACAACTGGTTTTCAACAAAAACATAAAAGTCAGATGTCAATGGGCTGATCTTTTTAAAGTCTTGAAAGAATTTTATAACTCAAGCAAAAAGTATCCTTTAAAAATGAAAGCATAGTAAAACAATTTGACAACCAAACACAGAGGATGCAAGGCCAGTAGATTTACATTAAAAGAAATACCAAATGGAGTAATCTGAGCGTTACAAACATGCTCTCTGAAGGAAACAGGGAACTGTAGAATGAAATGGAAAGCAACAGAAAGGATAATTATAGCTGTACTGGCGAATTCTTCCAAGTGTTGAAGGAAGTAACTGTCAAATAAACTTTTCTAGAAAATAGAACAAGAGGGACAATTTTACAACTTGATTTATAAAGCCAGCATAACGTTGGAACCAAAACTCGACATTAACACTACAAGAAAGAAAAATTATAAGCCAATTCTCTCATGAAGCAAAAATCTATATAATATATTAGAAATTTAAATCCAGAGATTTTAAACAAAAATGAAACATCAGAACAAAATTGGGTTCACTCCAGAAATGCAAAGTTCATTAAACCTGGAAACGTCAATCAGTGAAATTCACCATTATCAATAGATTTGCAGAATAATCATTTACTAAAATTCAAGAACATAGTCAAGATCATAATTCTTACAAAACTAGAAATAAATCACATTCTCTTAATCTGATAGCTTATCTATAAAAATTCTTGGGAGAACATTGTACTTAGTCGCATTTATTCATATATTTTATCACTGCAAACTGAATAAGATGATTCTTGCTTTTCCCACATCTAGTCAATATTAGACTGAGATTCTAAGCAGTACAATAATGAAAGGATGCTATGCAAAAACATAAGATTTTGGCAGAAAAAAAAATAACTTTTTTATAGATGACATAATTATGTATGTAAAACTTCCAATGAATCTACAGAGAACTTACTTGAATAAATAAGTGATTTTTAGGAAGGTCAATGGATTCAAGGTTATTTATGAAACTTATTGTGTTTTATATACCAATAACAAATACAAAATAGTATTTAATATCGATACATTTTTAAATAGCATCAAAACGTCAAATACCTAAAAATAAATTAAATGAATGAAAATGTGTATGACTCATACAATGAAAACTACAAAATATTAATGAGAAAACAAAGAAAACCAAAAATAAATGAAAGGACACACCACATCCATTGATGGAAATAGTCAATATTATAAAAATCTCAATGGTCCTTAAACTGATCTATAAATCAAACACATTTCACACCAAATAGGTGAAAAAACTGAAAAAGTAAAAGAGCCATTGATAGACTAAAAAGTGCTCATTGCCAGTAGTCAGCTGGAGAAGGCAGATTGAAATCAGAGGCGTTATCACTACATATCACAAAGAATAGCTAAAATGAAAAAAGTTAACTTGTTAACTTGCAAAAATTGCAAGATCTCACAGCTCTTGACAGTAGTGCCTGGTGGTGGTATATGAGAGGATTTGGGGGAAGCTACTGTTATTGTTACTCCGCCTCTTCATCTGGGTACTGGTTACATGAATGTTTTCACTTTGTGAAATTCATTGAGCTGTTTATTTTCGATTTGTGCAATTTTCTATCGTGTGTAATACTTCAAAGAAAGTGTTTTTTAAAAAAACATTACTATGTAAGATTGTAAGAGTCACTACATATGGATTGAAGTTTCGATTTACCAAGAACATATAACAAAGTACACCTATATCTGCCTAATAATTTAAACAATAAAGCAAATTGTTAACTTAGAAAATAGAGCTAGGAAAATACATTTTCATAAAGAGCAATTTTAACATAGCTTTCAGCAATTGATAGATAAATTATCTTCAAATAAAACAAAACAAAAATAAGTATACAGAAAACTTTGAACAACATTAGTAAGACAATTGAGCTAACCAACTTGATACAGAATACTCTCTCAACAATGGCAGGTTAGGCATTTTTATCAGGTCTTTTGGGGATTTACAAGAAAAGTAACACATATCTGACCATAAAATATGAGTAAATTTCACAGAATTAGTATCTAGAGTGGCTGGTCAGAATGTAATTGTCTAAGACAGAAAAAAAAGATTTTTAAAATCATTTCAAAATAAAACAAAATCTCAAAATTCATGAGTCAAAGAGGTCCCAGTGGAAATTAAATATGTAAAATTTAATATCAAAAAGAGTACATGCAAAATGTGTGAGATATATAGTAAGTAGAGATTAGAGGGAAATTAATTACCTTAGATCATTATACTAGAAAGTAGTAATACTCAGAATTCATAAGATATACATTTAAATTAGGAAGTTATGGAAGATAGAGGATGGAACTAATTAATATAAGTAAGAATAGAAATATATGAAATAGAAAAAAATTGCAATATGAAGTGTTATCAAAACCCAAAGAGTTTTTTTGTAAACACTAATAGTATTATTAATGATATTGATTTAAAAAGAGAAGAAGGGAGAGAGATGACACAGACAACATTAAAAATGAAGAGGATGTCATAAATTATTATGAAAATAGACAATAGGAAAAGTCAAAGAAACTAACCTGAAATACCAAGTTTTGTTAAAGATTTATCAAATCAATTTGAAAGAAAAAACATATAGAACTTCAGTGTAGAGATAATTTATTCTTCAATATTAAAATTAGATTGAGTAAACATCAAAGAATTAGTGACCTGAAAGAGTGATTCCAGAATTGCCATAGGATTTGAAAGATAGATTTCACTCCTATGTTGAAGGGAGCAAAGAAATTCTGAGCAAGATAATATACACAAACAAAGAAATAAAAACAAATCTACAGCTAATTACGTCATAGAGAACTTGAAAAGATCAAAAACAAAGAAATATGCAAATGTAACCAATGTTACAGCTAAATGATCACTGAAGAATAAGCAAATATATGTTATCAGCAAACACCGAGTTTAGCATTCTGAGATCTTTGCTGAAAAACAAAGCAGGAACATCATTATACAGAAATCTAACCCCAGGAAAAGCTGGGATGCAAAACATAATGCTGAGATGGAGAATAAAACTAAGTGTTTGGATAAATCCAAATAAGAATCAACTTTTTTCTTTTTAAGGAACTGTATAGTTAAGAGAGTATTATCTTTAAAGTAATAACTAATGTATTAGGAAAATATAACATGACAAACTGAAAGGGGATATGGGAATTATAAATCAGATTATCATTCCTATGCATCTGTACTTATGTACTGTTTGGGAAGACAGAGAGGTTGGTTAATTTGGTGATATATGTAGTCAAATATACATGTAAAAATATAAGAATGGAGATAAATAATGTATTAAAATATTTAACTTCTGAAAATATAGGAAACAGGAAATAGTCTCTCCAAATTAATAAAAGAAACTATCAAAACAATAGGAAGCAAGAGAGAAGGAAATGAAAGCCTGTCCCTCACCCCCTTACACGCACACACATACAAAAATGATGTGGTAAATAACGCAAAATATAAGTCAAAAGCAACAAGTTTAAATTATCAGTAATCATCATGAATAAATATGGATTTAACTAGCTGATTAAAAGAGGGATGTTCAGATTATAATTTTCACACATTTTGCTATTTTTTTATAAGACAAACATAACAGAAAAATGGAAACTAAATGAAAAAAGATTCAATTAGAAAATATTAACAGAAAGAAAATTGTCATAGCTTTAATAATAGAGTAGACTTTAAAGTGAATATGTATTAGAGATCAACAATATTCTTAAATTACTACTAAAATGAATATTTCAACAGGCACGTATAACATAAAGCATAAATTAACATACTCACAAAGAAAAGGGACAAAGCCACAACTGGGCTAGAAATCATTTTTCCCAGAGACATACAGGAAGCAGGCACACACACAAGATCCGAGAGTGTATAGAATATTCAACGAGAAAATAAATAAATATGGTCACATATAGAACCCTGAACCCCAAAACTAGAGCTACAAATCCTTATAAACATATGTCAAATTTGATCTTAAATTTAAATTTTATTATATAAGGAATTATTTGTTTTAATTACAAAAACTATGTTATGGTCTTAATCTTGGGCATATAGAAAGGAAATTTTAATTTGACATTGAAAATGGTTTAGTGCTTAAGAGAGGTAGGAAAAAAAGGATGTGATGTTTTGGGTTATAAATGAGTATAACTAGAGTTTCCCTCTGAATAATGTAAAGAATAGCTAAATGGTGTTGGTGACACTGGTTGATAGCGTGCTTATTAACATAACAATATCTAAGAGCTCATACTATGTGCCAACGACTCTCCTAACAACTTATATATCAACTCACACAGTCCATACAACCCTACAGGTGAGCTGGCCCTCAGTTATCAAGAGGAATTTGAAACAGAAAGAATACAAGTAACACAGGCAACCACTTGGATGTGACACAGCTAGTAAGGAGCAGACCGCTGTATAAATACCACAGCAGCTCCAAATCATGTTCCATGCATAATAAATTTCCTGAATGAAGGAAATTAAAATGATATTCTTAAAATACAGTTTATCCAAGTCTTACTATGTTCTTTTGTAGAGTTATGCTAACGACTATACATCAAGATTAAAGTATAATTTTCTTAAACTACACAGTGTGAAGTTTATGTCCCTGTTCATGATTATCATTATCAAAATAAAAGCCGTCTACTTTCTTCGATTTAGCTACAGAGATCTTTGTGTATCTTAACATTTATACACACTGGTGTATCCAGGCTACTTTGCCATTGTCTGTGAATGGTAAAATTAAACTTTGAGATGCTGTTAAAGAAATATTTTATATGAAAAATGTGAAAAAAGAATTTCAAATTAATAGGCTTATTAATCAGTGATTTTTCTTTCTCAAAAAAGCTTTCATTTTTATTTAATTCCTTTTCATTTATTTAATTTGTTTTATTTTCATTTAATTTAACTTTAACATTTATTTACTGTTAAAATACTATAACATTCATAAAATATTTATATCAGTATTTATATTTTTTCTTTATATGTTTGCTGTAGAATGTGGTATTTATACCTTGGCATTCTTGAAAAGATATAGAAATGTTTGAAATAAAGATTAAACAGTTTAAAATGCAAACCTGAATAAAATGCACTTAAGTAGAAAAGGCTGTTAAAGTATTAACTTTCCATCTCTGAAATAACTGAGTGAAATTCACAATGAAATAATTTAGTTTGCATTTTCCCTGTTGAATAATTGTTCACATCCAGCCCGTTTAATTTTACTAAAAAACATCCTGCAGTATTTGAGTTCAAATCAAATCTCATGTTAACACACAGAGTACATGTTTGTTATAATACATTCTACCTTTTTCAAGTGAGCGCTCAAATATATTGGTTAAAGTAAAAGAATTTGGAAAAAAAAGTACGCGCTATTATAATTAAACTATAGTCCTTATCTGGGGTTGTAAATAAGTTCTTCTGCGTATAATAAAACAAATCGGCTTGTGAAAAAAAAACTAAAATAAAAAATAGTAAAAATAAACTAAAGTAAACATTTTGTTCTATCAAAACCTAATTTTCCAGTTGTTACAACCGAAGGAACTGTGCATCTAATAGCTATAATTTTATTGTATGTAAATTATATTTCAATTTTTTAATTGAAATATATTTGACATATAACATTGTGTCAATTTAAGGTGTAACCCATATGTCAGATAAGGAGTTAATATCCAAAATGTACAAAGAACTCATACAACTTAATAACCAAAAAAAAAAACCAATCTAATCAAAAATGGGCAGAGGAACTAAATAAACATTTTCCAAAGAAGACGTTCAAATGGTCAACAGGTACATGAAAAAATGTTCAACATCACCAATTATCACAGAAATGCAAATCAGAACCACAATAAGACATCACCGCTGTAGGGCCTGGGCTGTGCTTGCTCAGCAAGAGCCCACAACCCCATTGCCACCATGTGTCCTCTAGGCTCCCTTCTGGGCAGGATGTCCAGCTGCCGGGATATGTAACACTCCAGGGCCTGGCCAGCCCAGATCTTGCCTTATCTCACTTAAAGAACATCGCCTCTTAAAGGGACACAGAGCCCGTCCACGTGAGCTACTGATCCTGGGAACACTGGTCGTACCAGAGACAGCCCCTTGGGAACCATATAGCCTCTGTGTCGCCTGGCTGTATAAGCAACCCCCTCCCCACCCGCGGTTGCGGGTGCACATTGCTGTCCAGCGGGCCGCCACTGGATCTCCCTGTAAGTAACTCCCAATAACCTGTGTGTCTCCTTCGCTGCCTCGGGGTCTTTTCTTCAGTCTCTCCGCAACCTATCCCACACTGCTCACCCAGCTGGGCGTGCGGCCAGACAACCTCACATGTGTTAGAACAGCTATAATCAAAAAAACAAGAGATAACAAGTGCTGAGGAGGATGTGGAGAAAAGGAAACTCTCACTCACTGTTGGTGGGAACGTAAATTGGTTCAGCCACTATGGAAAACAATAAGGAGGTTCCTCAAAAAATTAAAAACAGAACTACCGTATGATCCAACAATTCCACTTCTGGGTAAATATGCACAGGAAATGAAAACAGGATATATTTCAATTTTTTTTTAAGTTATAAGAAGTATTTTATTTTCCAATGTACATAGTTTATTATTTTTTTGGTGAATACTGAAAACACATCTTTATAAAATGTAAGCTATTCAACTGTTTTAGAGTCAAATATTTTTAATATAGATTTAAAAACATGTAGGAATAGATTGTTAAGTATTACACAGGAAGATTAGAAGGCTCTCCTTATTTGTGTGTAGGTAGGGAGGAGTTCTTGGGAGCAGATGAGAGGTTTTCTACGCATATCTACCTGGTAGGATTTATTTTTTATGGATTAGGAGACTATGATCAGACAGATATAAGATTTTTTATAATTTATATGGTTTTATGGAAAAATCATCATATATGACAAATGAAAAGCTGTTTAGATTTTGGATGATGGAAATACTTACGAAGTTCACACTAACAGCTTTAAGTTCACATTATGCTTCACAAGTCACACTAGATTTTCCTTTACCTTAACTCATCCTGAATCTCAATATTCCTTCCTAACTCATTCCTAGTATATTTTAAACCTGTTACAGTTCTGCCTGATTCGATAAACATTTATTTATTGCTTTCTGTGTGTGAGTTACCACTTTAGGTGCGAGAGATAATAAAACGAGAAAAGGTTAGCCTTTCATTCAAGGAGTTTAAAGTGAGGGGAAGAGTCGTGTTCTAACAACAGGTCCAGAACTTGGAATAGGGATACTGAGTGTAAAGTCACTAAAGCTTTGATTGCCTTCTCTATATGTCTCAAGGTCTTACATTCACACTGCTTGTTCTATTTTTTTTTAATATTGCACTAACAAATGTCACGTCAGAATATTTCCATGTTTGCAGATGTTACAGGAGCAACCAACCTTGATACATGTTAGAACACATGTATTTACCATTTCTGCCCTTCCAGGGTTATCAAGTGCTCGGAGACAAGGAAGACTTTGGAAAAGAGGCCATTTTTAATTCATTTTCCCCACCTTTTATATAGCCGCAAGTGTTTCTGCCGTTGGAGCTAATTATATTCTATGGCTCCTAGTTCTAATTGTGAATTTTGTGGAATGTTGATGTAGCTAAAATTTTGTACTTTTTATAACGTACAAAGTTCTATATGAAATCCCAAGAGGCATTTTTATCACCAGAACTCCCTGGGAGGATTGGCCCCAAACAAGGCGGACTCAGAATGCCACAGTTCTCTGATCGATCATTTTCTGTTCCTTGTTTCCCTAAGGCTATCTGGTTTCCTAATTTTTTATTTATAAATTTTACCTTTTTATTTCCTTTATTGTGTCTATGGGTGAGTTATTTTAATCTTGGTTAAGAACAATATATGAAAGTCATTTTTTCTTCTGAGTCTGGCCATTGTCTTTCTTCTCATTTATGATAATTTTATAATATTGACAATGATTGACAAGGTAATTCTTTTATAACATTATTTTGAGAAATGTGATAAGGAGCACAAACTGGGTAGAAAATATCGTATGTGAGATATTGGTCTATATTTATTATAATTAAATAGGATTTGCTAAAACCATTATTAGTGCCATGAATAGTTAAATTTACTTTGATATTAAATGATTAGCCACAAAAATAATGGATAAAACAGGGATGCTTACTATATCTAGACTTCATCCAATTTACCCTATTTAATACCACAGCACAATTTTAAATTTTATTAATCCAGATTGGGAGCTGAAATAATGTTACGTTCTAATAGTATTTAATCTATGTTTGAGATTTAATGATTTGAATAATGTCAAAATTTCTTATGTGTTTACCTATTCCTGGATTTGATATACAGCAAAGTTCAAGAATATGTGTTTTCTAAATAATGCATTTTACCCTGTCCTCCCAACCCCCCCCTACCCTCCACTCCAGTATTTATCTTAACTTCTCTTCATTCATAGTCAAGGTTTTCTGGGGTTTTTTTTGCATAAGCCAACCACCATAGACAATCAATCAGACACAAAACTATAGTGATCATACCACCTCAATATCTTTGATATAATTTTAATATGATGGTCTGCATTCTTACTCACTTACATTCTCTGCAACATGTCCCCAAAACACTTGATGTTACAACACTATTTTTCTTAGCACATCTCAGGAGGTTTATGTTCTGAGAAATATGCTTTACGCACTGTTGCTCTAAAAGTTATAACTAGCTTCATGTATGAAGTATGTTTTGTTTTCCTACTTTGCAGTGCTTCTTGAGTCTAGGTTTATAATAAAGGTAGTTTTAAATATATTCATGTAACTACATTAACAGAAAAAACTTATGGTTTTTACATATGTGTGTATACCTATACATACATGTTGCAATATACATATATCACAGTGATTAAGTTTCAAGATATGATGAGATTTTTATACTGAATAATAAAATATTAATTGAGATTATGAGGATTTTAAATCATATGTTTTGCAATTAATTTCCTTGGTTAAAGGCCTAATATATTCCTACTTCATGAAATACAAAAAGCTGATATTTGCTATTGATTAATATAATTTAGTTAAAGATAATGTATATTGCATAATTAATTCATATGCATAAACATACATACATACATGCATCTATACATTAAAACTATATAATAAATAAATCTTCCTGGAAAATCTTTTTAGCTTTTAAGAAATTACATGCAACCGAGGCAGGGCCCATGGCATAGTGGTTCAAGTTTGGCACGCTCCGCTTCAAAAGACTGGGTTCATAGGTTTGGATCCCAGGAGTGTACCTACACCACTCATCAGACATGTTGTGGCAGTGACCCACATACAAAATAGAGGAAGACTGGCATGGATGTTAGCTCAGGGCCAGTCCTCCTCAGTAAAAAGAAAAGAAAAAATTACATGCAACATACTAAGCATACATAAATCTAAATTTCCTTTTTGTCCTGTTTTTTTAAGAATTTGATTGACAGATTAAACAAAAAAGCTTCCTGCAAAATAATTCTTAATAGTGTAATTAAAATTCCATTAGTTTCTTAAAATTATTTAGTTGTATTCTAATTCTCCTAATCATATTGTTTAAAATTGTATTGTGGTTTGGGAAAAAGTAACATACTATTTTGTTCATAGACTACTGCATTAAGTATTACACATTCTCATTACACACAAACTATGCAGCATGCCTAATGATCATTAGGTTGAAAAATTATAGAACACTTGAAAAGAGATTTAACATTAAAAATATATCTATAAAGAATAAATATTGGCAAAGGAAAATCTCTATTGGATTATAGTATAAGTAAACAGAATTATTTTTAAGCTCAAAAAGAAATAAATATAAGAAACTTGTATTTCTACTTTGTCCTCAAGTCCCATAATGCAGAATATTATTGATAGTCTAGTGGTCCCTTTGTAGAGGCATCATATTAAGCAATCAAATCAACAACATTCGTACTTCACTTTTGCATAAAACACTGTTTTAGATTTTCAGAATATATTTCACAGCCACAGGGGAAATAAAAAAGGCCCAATGAAAATGGGTTATTTTCTTGGCAGCAGTAATTTTGTTTTTTTAGATGAATGCAGAATGGGAGAAAACATAAAAAGCCATTCAAGTGTTTATGTAAAGACCAAGTTCAGCGTACATAAACTGCTAATAATTTCACCATTATGATTATAAGTTTTATAAATGTTTCTTGAATAGTTTTTGAATTGCTTAGAGTGACTAATGTTTTAATTACTGAAAATCTCTCTCCATAAGTTTGCTGATTATATTTCAGAGAAAGGGAATCATGAATCTGTAGAGCAATTAAATATTATATGTATTTACTCTGTACTTCTACAAAATGTAGGGACTCATAAAATGTCCCATTTCACACATTGAACCAGATAATTACTCATGCAGAAATATGGCCAGTTGATCAATATTTTACGTAGACTATAATACGGTATATAAATATTGTTTTATAATAGTACAGTCCTTTTTTCTTTCCAAAATTTTCTGTTATAACTGTTGTTGTAATTACACTTTCCAATAGTGCTTAAGATCTTTAAAGAAAAAATAGAAAAAAGAAATATCTATTAAATATATTGCATGTAAAGTTACTTATTAAACCTAAATATAGTTCTCCCCAAGTAATAGATTTTGAAAACTACAATATTTTGTCTTTAAAAGGAAAACACTTTTAAATTTTCTTTTCCATTGTATGTTTTAAAATGTTATTTTTCAGTTTGAAAAAGTAATATACATACAGGACAGAAAATTTTTTAAATGCAGATATTTACATAAGGCATTAAAATAATATAATCCCAATATTAGACATAAATATTATAAATATTTTATGTAATTATTCAGGCTTTTTAAATAAAATACATACACATTTTAAACTGTCTAAAAATCACTTACCTTTTTTCAATCAGCTGTTTTCCACTGTCTCATTTATTATGGAAATTTCCTTTGTCATTAATCTTCTATGTTATCATTTTAAATAACTGCTAGTTATTTCATCATATAAATATACTGTGACATACTTAACAAATTGTCTTTTATTCTCAACTTAAATTGCTTCTGTTTTAGTAAAGCTGTACTGAATATCATCGTAAATATATCTTTGCTTACCTTTCTGATTGTTTTCTTATAAGTACACTGAGGTGAAATTATAAACACATGGAGGATGAAAGGATTAAAAATGTACTATTTACTACATATTACAGAATTAAATCAGATATGTATGTATATATACATGCATAATATACAACGGCATTTGCAGAAATTCAAAAATTATATGATTACAAGGGCAGGGATTACCTCTTATAAAATTTTTTTTTCATATAACATATAACTAGTTGCAGAAGGTATTGAAGTACATATTATAATCTTGATAAAATGGGGTTTCAGTAATAATTGTTTTCCTATTTTTGTACCACTTTTGAGTTAACTGGATATTGTATCTACATGAACATTTTCCTCAATTTAATATGAAATTTCTCAAATTTACAAAGTATAATTTTGAATTGTTTACACAATCTGAATAAAACAAAGGATCCTTATGACTCCATAGGATGGGGCCAGCCCAGCGGCATAGTGGTTAAGTTCGCGTGCCCCACTTTGGCGGCCTGGGATTCACAGGTTTGGATCCCGGGCACAGACATATGCACCACTCATCAAGCCATGCTGTGGCAGTATCCCATATATAAAATAGAGGAAGGTGGGCACAGATGTTAGCTCAGGGCTAATCTTCCTCAGAAAAAAGGGGAAGATTGTCAACAGATGTTAGCTAAGGGCCAATCTTTCTCACCAAAAAAAAACACTTCATATGATGTACTCAAGTATGGCTTTAATAAAAGTAATGGGTACAGCCAACAGGAGAGAGTACAGACAACGGGAGTAGCATAAGAATCTCCAGACATAGACCCAGGGTCCTTTTACAGTGGTAGAGTGCACACTTTGTCTTTTGGGCAATTAACCACTGAAATACATTCCATGTGTCTTAGTTTGAGGGGAGCCAAGGCACAAATTTACTAAGGGATCTTTTATACCTCACTGGTCACACCGCTTAATGCCAGACTGGATAACTAGCTAAACTATGTGGAAACCATCAATCTGTACCTCTGTAAACAATGTAGACAATCTAGTCCAGAGTACCTCAAGGGGAATTTTGAACATTAAACAGCATATTATAAATCACTGGCTAGTACATCTCATCCTTATATTCACCAAGGGTGATTCTCTGACTACCAGGATGCCCAGCGATAGGCAGAGAGCTGACCCAGTCTCCCGTAAGATAACACAACTATGGTACAAATGTAGTGCACTGAAATAACAACTGTGACATGGGAGTCCCTGATTGTACCATCCCTTAAATCACCTCTAATACTTGAACCAATTGATAAGTTGACAAAATTTTCAGATAGGTTGTGACTAAAATAGTAGCATTATTTTTGATAAAGTTAGACTGGATACTAAAGCTTAAATGTATGACCACTGGTAGACTTCCTCCCAGCTTCACCTATTCTTCAGCCTGGAAAGACCCACCTGAGGGGAAGTTTCACCTGTGAAGCAGTGATATTTACCTGAAATCACTGCCTCAAATTACATTTTTTTCCACCAACCTTCTCGTTGTTAGATCAAAAAGAGTATTTTCCAATTCACTTCTGTCTTCATCCATTGGAACCATGTGATACCACATTCCCTTTTTTAATGCAAAGCTTATATCAGTTGGATTTTGTCAAACATCCAACAGTTTCCTTTGAACTTTATGGCCATTTTTTCTTAATATCCTTCCCAGTCTTGTCTTCCTTATCCTATTATGTTCCATCTCTACATTGATAACATAACTATTTGTATTTCCAGCACAGTCTGCTCTTTTGAGCTCCAGACCTATTGATCCTGAACATTTCTACTTGAGCTTCAGAGAGAAACAAGAAATCTAACATTTTCAAAAATGGAATTCAGGGGCCAGCCCAGTGGTGTAGCGGTTAAGTTTGCATGCTCCGCTTTGGCGGCCCAGAGTTTGCAGTTTCAGATCTCGGTCATGGACTGATGCACCACTTGTCAAGCTATGCTGTGGTGGTGTCCCATATAAAGTAGAGGAAGATGGGCATGGCTGTTAGCTCAGGGCCAATCTTCCTCAGCAAAAAGAGGAGGAGGGGCAATGGATGTTAGCTGAGGGCTAATCTTTGTCACACACACACAAAAAAATAGAATTCATAAGAATTCCCCATAAATCTGTATTGTATTCTTCTTGTATTTCTCATCTCAGAAAAAGACACCATCCATAAGCAAACCCAATTAGCATCTTTCGATATTTTATCTTCTCCTCTACTCCTCAAATTCAATCACTCAACGGGTACAGACAGTCCTCGCTTTGCATGATTCTAATACATATGAATACATATGAATTTTACTTACCATGGTGTAGTCAAATAACACCAGTTCCCCAAGAACCTGGTTCAAATTACCACCTTATATTAAGAGTCAAAATTACATAAAATACCATACTTCATGGCTAGCTCTTTAGTCCACAAATCACATGCACGTCATGATTAGTGACCAATCATGTAATTCCTTTCCAAATCTACTGTTGATTGGTCATCGTACATCTGTTACTCAGTTCACACAGAGACAACAAAGCACACCCTTGTGTTGTATCCTTGACTCCCAATGAAAAATCCATGTGACATTTTACAAGAATGGACCATCAAAAGAGAATTGGCCAACAAAGATTAAAATTCAACAAAGAAATTTTTTTAAAAATGATAATGCTGGAAGTGACATTCTAGTTGAATGTAAGTGGAGTTATAGAGGAATAGCTGACAGTGGGAATGTTGACATTGTCATTATCAGACTCCAGATATGCAGCTATAAGATCTTAGTAAAAGTGAACTCATACACATAAATGAGAAAAGTGTTTATGACAAAAAGAGTGAAGATATCCCAGAGAAAATGACACCCATAAAAATTTTTACATTAAAGGAACACTCAGAGATATTTCAAGACATTAAATGTACAAAAAACAAAATGTTGGAAGCTGACAAATTTAGAAAGTAGTGTGAAAATTCTCCAAGAAATACAAAAGGTGTTTCATCAATATTGTAAATTATAGGATTAGAAGAAAGCAAGACCTGCTCAAACAACTCTTGATAAGTTTTTATAAAGAAATAATACACTTTAATTATAAATGTTTCCAATGGTAGAAATTATAATATACTATATAAATATTGGTTTTACTATTTTTCTCTATTTCCCTATACATTTACAACCGAAGGTAAAAGACTTTTTAATATTCGACAAAAATTTATAAAGATCATGAAACTGTCCTTATTTTTTCCCATTGGTTATTAAATTGCTACACCTGATTTCAGCTTTCATAGTCATTTTTACAAGACTGCACTACTACACAAAACAAGGATCATCTATATAATATATAGATATCTATATATCACATATATATAGATATATATATATATATATAAAATATATATATAATCATCCTGTCGCAATATTTTTCTAATCTAGCTCTTGTCTTCTATCCCATTTCTATTGTCATTTTCATGACACAATCATCTGTTACCTGGAACATCACAATAATTTATTAAGTTGTTTTTTCCTCCATTTTAGATTGAGCTTTCTGGAAAGCTATTCTTTTTAGCAAGCTCCTACATTTAAAATTTCCAGAGGTGGTGTTAAAATGGCTGCATAGGCAGACTCTGAACTCACCTCCTCCCACAGACACAACAAATTTACAACTACTCTTGGAACAATTATGCCTGAGAGAGAACTGAAAGCTGGATGAAAAGAATGCCCACAACAAGGGACAGTGCTGACTGAAGTGGAAGATGCAGAAATTCCTTTCTGGAGAGGCAAAAGCCAACTTCTAGCCACGGTGCTTCATGGCCAGCCAGGAGCAATCATAAGGTATGAAACCTTTCCTGGAGGAGTGGGGGATCTGAGTGGGAGAGCTAGGCCACAATAAGCAGCTAATGGACTCAGCACCACCAAGAAAAGTGCCATAATATCTGGCTTTGGAGGAATACCCCCAGAAAAGTTATCTAACATAAGGAGAAAAAAGCCTGCTCTTAAAGGACCCATGTACAAATTCACCCATTTCAGAAAGCAACCTAAAACTACCAGAAAGAAAGGTGCACAATCCTTTCGTGAACAGAGACTCGCTTGATAGGCTCTGGGTGCATCACGGTGAGGTGAGACCTCCCCAGGTTGGTACCACCTCCCCAGGGAATGAGATATTGGCAGCAGCCATCATTGTAACCTAGTACAGGTGTGCTGACGCAGACGCTGGCAGATGCCACTGGAGTTCTTCCCCTGCCCCACCCACTAGAACACTGATTACATCCAGCTCAGCCAGGGCAGGCAGCCGGCCCTAGGGACTGGGCCCACCCAACAGCAAGCCCTCAGGCAACTTGTGGGCCCACATAGACAGGGTGTGTGGGAGCTCTGCAGAAGATGGAGTTGGTCTGCCTCCGCAAGACGGGACATGCATGAGGGGCTGGCCTGCATTGGTGTAGTCTGTGGGGCCTCTGCAGCAGGGCAAGTGGGTCTGCTCCAGTGGGTTTGGGCATGTGCACAGGACAGGACTGTGTTGACGAGGTGTGTGGGCCTGTGGACAGTGGAGCTTGTCAGCTGCGGAAGACTTGTGCTTTGCAAACAGCCATATATGGGATCATCCCTACCTTCCAAGGCCTGAAATAATTGGGTGCTCCCATGCCTGGGGCCAGTCCCATCCAGCTGCTCTACTGAGAGAGTTGACAACAGCCTTGCAGGCCAGAGGCCTACAGCAATTGTAAGGCCCTGAGCCTAGCAACCAGCCACGCTGGGGGCCTACTCACTTAACAGAAAAACTCAAACAGGAATGTGCTATTAGACCTTGCAGCCAGCTGTGCTGGGGCTCTCCATGACCAATAGAGTGACTGGAGGGACAACAGAAGCTGCACACAGCTGAGTATTACAACCAGCCAGCAAGGGGGACAGCCTAACATCCCCGGGCACCTGCAGCAAAAGCAAGCCTGCCACAACAGGACACATGTAACCCACACAGGGGACACTTCTGGAACATCTGGAATTGGTGACAAGAGGGAAGCACAGTGCTGGTCCTCATAAGGCATCTGTTATATAAGGCCAGCTCTCCAAGATGGGGAGATGTAGCTGACCTAACTAGTACATAGATATAAGCACAGAGAAAAAGGCAAAATGAGGAGACAAAGGAATACATTCCAAGTAAGGGAACAGGACAAATCCCGAGAAAAAGAACTAACAAAACAGAGACAAACAATCTACCTGATAAAGAGTATAAACTAATAGTCATAAGGATGCTCAGAAGAATGGATGAACTCAGTGAGATCTTCAACAAAGAATTGGAAAATATAAATAAAAGAACCAACCAGAAATGAAGAATACAATAATGGAAATTAAAAAATTCACTAGAGGGACTCAATAGCAGAGTAGATGATACAGAAGAACGGATCAGTGGGCTGGATTAAAGATTAGAGGAAATCACCCAAGCTGAACAGATAAAAGAAAAAAGAATTTAAAAGAATGAGGACAGTCTAAGAGAACTCTGGGACAACTCAAGCACACTAACATCTGTATTATAGGTATCCCAGAAGGAGAAGAGAGAGACAAATGGGCAGACAATCTATCTGAAGAAATAATGTCTGAAAACTTTCCTAACCTAAGGAAGGAAACAGACATCCAGAGAGTACCAAGCATGATAAACCTGAAGAGGCCCACATCAAGACAAATTATAATTAAAATGTCAAGAAATAAATATAAAGAGGGAATCCTAAAAGCTGCAAGAGAAAGGCAACAAGTTGCATGCAAAGGCAACCCCATAAGGCTGTCAGCTCACTTCTCAGCAGAAACCTTACAGACTAAAAGGGAATGGCATGATATATTTAAAGTGCTGAAAGGAAAAAATGTACAGCCAAGAATACTCTACCTGGCAAGGTTATCATTCAAAATGGAAGGAGAGATAAAGAGTTTTCCAGACAAGCAAACACTAAAAGAGTTTATCACCAAAAACCAGCCTTACCAGAAATGCTAAAGGGACTCATTTAAGTGGAAAAGAAAGACCACAAATAGGAATAAGAAAATTATCACATAACAAACCAAACAATAAAATCACTGGTAAAAGCATATTACAGTAAAGGTAGCAGATCAACCACCCATAAAGCTAATATGAGGGTCAAAACACAAAAGTATTAAAATTATGTATTTCCATGATATGAGGGTAACAGACACACATGCACAAAAAAAGAGATTAGATATGATATCAAAACATAAAATGTGGGAGGAGACAAGTAAAAGAGTAGAGCTTTCAGCAAGAAGTCAAACTAAAAAGACCATCAACTTAACATAGATTGCTATATACGTAGGTTATTATATATGAACCTCATGGTAATCACAAACCAAAAACCTATAATAAATACACAAAAAGTTAAGAGAAAGGAACCCAAACACAATACTAAAGAAAGCCATCAAACTACAAGGGAAGAGAGCACGAGAAGAAGAAAGGAACAGAGATGAACTACTAAAACATCCAGAAAAAAGTAACAAAATGGCAATAAGTACATTCTTATCAATAGCTATTTCAACATCAATGGACTAAGTGCTCCAATAAAAAGGCATAGGGTGGCCGATTGGATAAAAAAAACAGAATCATATGCTGCATACAAGAGACACACTTCAGATCTAAAGACACTCACAAACTGAAAGTGAAGCGATGGAAAAACATACTCCGTGCAAATGGCAATGAAAAGAAAGCTGGGGTAGCAATACTCATATCAGACAAAATAGACTTTAAAGCAAAAACTGCAACAAGAGACAAAGAAGGGCACTACATAATGATAAAGGGAACAATCAACAAGAGGATATAACACTTGTAAATATCTATGCACCAAACATAGGAACACCTAAATATATAAAGCAATTATTAACAGACATAAAAGGAGAAATAGACAGTAACACAATAATAGTAGGGGACTTTAACACTCCTTTGCACCAATAGATACATCATCCAAACAGAAGATAAATAAGGAAACATCGGCCTTACAAGACACATTAGACCAGATGGACTTAGTAGATATATAAAGAACATTCCATCAAGAAAACACAGAATATGCATTCGAAAAGAATGCATAAGGAACAGTCTCCAGGATTGATCACATATTAGGCCACAAAACAAGCCTCAAGAAATTTAAGAAGAGTGAAATAATACCAAGCATCTTTTCTGACCACAACGGGATGAAACTAGAAATCAATCACAGGAAGAAAATTGGAAAAGCCACAAATATACGGATATTAAACAAAATGCTATTGAACAACCATTGGGTCAATGAAGAAATCAAAAAATATCTGGAGGCAAATGAAAATGAAAATGTCACATGCCAAAATTTATGGTATACAGCAAAAGCAGTTCTAAGAGGGAAGTTTATAGTAATACACGTCTACCTCAACAAACAAGAAAAATCTCAAATAAACAATCTAACAGTGCGCCTAAAGGAACTGGAAAAAGAAGAAGAAACAAAGCCCCAAATCAGTAGAAGAAGGGAAATTATAAAAATCAGAGCAGAAATAAATGAAATAGAGACAAAAAAATCAATGAAATTAAGAGCATGTTCTTTGAAAAGATAAACAAAATTGACAAACCTTTAGCTAGACTCACCAAGAAAAAAAGAGATAAATAAATAAATAAATAAATAAATAAATAAATAAATAAAATCAGAAATGAAAGAGGGGAAATTACAATGGACACCACAGAAATACAAAAGATTATAAGAAAATACTACAAAAAGCTATATTCCAACAAATTGGATAATCTAGAAGAAATGGACAAATTATTAGAAATATACAACTTTCCAAACCTGGATCAAGAAGAAATAGAGAATCTGAATACTCCAATCACCAGTAAGGAGATCTAAAGAGTAATCAAAACCTTCCCAAAAAATAAAAGTTCAGGAACAGACGGCTTCCCTGGTGAATTCTACGAAACATTCAAAGAAGACTTAGTACCTATCCTTCTCAAACTCTTCCAAAAAATTGAAGAGAGGGGGAAGTTTTCTAGCTCATTCTACAAAGCCAACATTACCCTGATACAAAAACTAGACAAGGACCACACAAAAAAGAAAATTACAGGCCAATATCACTGACAAATATCAATGCAAAATCTTCAACAAAATACTAGCAAATTGAATACAACAATTCATTAAAAAGATCATACAGCATGATCAAGTGGGCTTTATACCAAGGGTGCAGGGATGGTTCAACATCTGCAAATCAACCAATGTGATACATCACATTAACAAAATGAAGAAGAAAAATCACATGATCATCTCAAAAGATGCAGAGAGAGCATTTAACAAGATACAACATCCATTTATGATAAAAACTCTGAATTAAATGGGTATAAAAGGAAAGTACCTCAACATAATAAAGCCCATATATGACAAACCCACTGCTAATATAGTTCTCAATGGAGAAAACCTAAAAGCTATCCCTCTAAGAACAGGAACCAGATAAGGATGCCCACTTTCACTACTCTTATTTAACATCATATTGGAAGGCCTAGCCAGAGCAATTAAGCAAGAAAAAGAAAGAAAGGGATCCAAATAGGAAAGGAAGAAGTGAAACTGTCACTATTTATAGATAACATGATTTTATAAATAGAAAACCCTAAAGAATCTAACAAAAAACTTTTAGAAATAATAAATAAATATGGTAAAGTTGCAGGATACAAAACCAACACACAAAAATCAGTCGCATTTCTATACATTAACAACAAAGTGGCAGAAAGAGAAATTAAGAATACAATCCCATTTACAATTGCAACAAAAAGAATAAAATACCTAGGAATAAATTTAACCGAAGAGGTGAAAGACCTGTACACTGAAAACTATAAAACACAGTTGAAAGAAATTGAAGACGATATAAAGAAATGAAAAGATATTCCATGCTCTTGAACTGGAAGAATTAACATACGTAAAATGTCCATATATTCTTAAAGCAATCTACAGAGTCAATGCATTCCCTATCGAAGTTCTAATGACATTTTCCGCAGAGATAGAACAAAGAATCCTAAAAATTATATAGAACAACAAAAGACCTCGAATAGCTAAAGGAATCCTGAGAAAAAAGAACAAAGCTGGAGATATCACACTCCTGATTTCAAAATATACTACAAAGCTATAGTAATCAAAACAGGATGATTCTGGAAGAAAAACAGACCCATACATCAATGGACCAGAATTGAGAACCCAGAAATAAACCCACACATCTACGGACAGCTAATTTTCAACAAGGGAGCCAAGAACATACAATGGAGAAAGGAAGATATCGTCAATAAATGGTGTTGTGATGGACAGCCACATGCAAAAGAATGAAAGTAGACCATTGTCTTACACCATACACAAAAATTAACTCAAAATGTATTAAAGACTTGAATGTAAGACCTGAAACAATGAAACATCTAGAAGAAAATTTAGGCAGTATACTTTTCGACATCAGTCTTAACAGCATATTTTCAAATACCATGTCTGACCAGGCAAGGGAAACAATAGAAAAAATAAACAAATAGGACTAAATCAAACTAAAAAGCTTCTGCACATCAAAGGAAACCATCAACAAAATGAAAAGACAACCTAACAATTGGGAGAAGATATTTGCAAACCATATATCTGATAAGGGGTTAATATCCAAAATATATAAAGAACACATACATCTCAACAACAAAAAAAAACTAACAACCCAATTAAAAAATAGGCAAAAGATCTGAACAGACTTTTCTCTAAAGAAGATATACAGATGGCCAACAGGCACATGAAAAGATGTTCAAAATCATTAACTATCAGGGAAACACAAATCAAAACTATAATAAGATATGACCTCACTCCCATCAGAATGGCTATAATTAACAAGACAAGAAACAACAAGTGTTGGAGAGGATGTGGAGAGAAGGGAACTCTCATACACTGCTGGTGCGAGTGCAACTGGTGCAGCCACTATGGAAAACAGTATGGAGATTCCTCAGAAAATTAAGAATAGAACTACCATATGATCTAGCTATTCCACTGCTGGACATCTATCCAAGGTACATGAAAACACAAATGTATAAAGATATATGCACCCTATGTTCATTGTAGCATTATTCACAATAGCCAAGACTTGAAAGCAACCAAGGTGCCCATCAAGGGACGAATGGATAAAGAAGATATGGTATATATACACAATGGAATACTACTAAGCCATAAAAAAGGATGATTTATTGCCATTTGCGACAACATGGACGGACCTTGAGGGTATTATGCTAAGCAACATAAGTCAGAGGAAGAAAGCAAAATACTGTAAGATCTCACTCATAAGTAGAAGATAAAAACAACAACAAACAAACACATAGAGACAGAGATTGGATTGGTAACTACCACAGTGGAAGGGGGAGGGAGGTGGGCTAAAGAGGTGATTAGACACATGTGTGTGGTTATGGATTGTAATTAGTTTTTGGGTGGTGAACATGATGTAATCTACACAGAAATCAAAATATAATGATGTACACTTGAAATTTATATAATACTATAAACCAATGTTATCTAAATAAAAAAATAAAATGAAATGATTCTAAGAAATAAAGTCTATTTAAAAGAAAACAAATTTCCATATAATTCTCCATTACTATGAGGATAAAGTCCAAATTCCCTAACATCACTAAAAGGCTCTTCTTTTCCTGGTGCCTGGTTACTCTAGTGATATCTCTAAGCCTCCCAAAATATATATTCAAAACATATTTCAATACGTTCCGTTTCCCAACTTTTGCCTAAGTAGATTTATTCATTAATTTCTTTCACTAGTACTTGTGAGTCTAGTATGTTCCAAGTATAGAGAATATATTAAGCATATAGTTTTTAGTAAAAAAATTAGTGAATGATTTGTAATCTTTACACTCCGGTTTGGAAGTAATCATTAAGCAAAATAATTACTGTGCAATTTTATGCTCACACAAGAAATACATGCTGCTTTAAAAAAGCATTATTAGGAAAGTTTGAGGTGAGAGCAAATGAAATTTTTTTGGAAACAGTGAATGGTATTGAATTTGTTGAGATGGTTAAAGTGGCCATGGAGGGCTGGAGAGAAAGGTGGAAGTTAGCGTTTCAGGTAGAGGAATAGTACATGAAAACATCTGTACTGTGTCTTGTCTAGGATTACTTGGGTCTTGGAAAATGGAGAGATTAAGAAGCAGGTTGGGAAGGGGGCAGAGAATGAAAAATTTTAAGTAATAAATAACATAGGCGTAAAGACAATCCTAAATGTATGGCTAAACGTGATGGCAGGCATGGCAGTAAAATTCAGTGACACAGAAAACTTTAGAAGACAGCCAATATTGGCTGGGGAGAGAATGATAAACAAGAGGCTTGTGAAGTACTCTAACAGAGTGATTAAGAAGGCGATTGGATTTATACAACTGAAACTCAGGCCACATCAGCATAGAGTTAAAAAAAATATTAGCAATTTGACATTGGTAAGTAGTGAAGTACCAGCGTATTTGATATTCTCTTTAGGGAGCATATGAGGAAGCAGAGAAAAGGGCCTAGAACTAATCATTGAATTAGTCCAATATTTAATGGCCAGTTAAGTGAGGGAAAGAACACAAAGTAGATTGAGAAGATAGGAGGGAAAGCTGTAGAATATGGTAATACAAAACTTAAGAACAGACAGTATTTCACAAAACAATAGTTTTAAATGCACTTGTGAGTTAAAATAAGTTTAGGAATGGTAAACATATCGT
Source organism: Diceros bicornis minor (assembly GCF_020826845.1). Taxonomy (NCBI): domain Eukaryota; kingdom Metazoa; phylum Chordata; class Mammalia; order Perissodactyla; family Rhinocerotidae; genus Diceros; species Diceros bicornis. The sequence goes on from NC_080750.1 coordinate 27,017,920, forward strand.
GGCTTTAGTGGTATTGAGATTACTGGCTGAAGAATAGTTTAGTTGGCATGATATGAGTAGAAGTGTAGTCATAGATTGCTAGGTGTGTAGTAGATTAAGGAGAGAAAACGGTAAGGGTACGTGTGTGTGTGCACTTGTGTGTGTGTATGTATTCAAATTTGACTGTAAAACAAGGATAGTATATTAGCAAATTTTGTTTTTGTCTTAGGGGAGCAACAATTCTTTTCTAACAGAAGGGAGTAAGGACACGATAGGTACATATGACACAGATCTCGTTATCTGGTAGTAGAAAGTTGAAGAACACCCTGTGTGATGGCTTCTATTTCCCTTTTTATACAAATAATATAGGTAAACTTACTGAGATTAGAAAGTTTTCTGACCATGCGAGCAGATGGATGAGGTGGCACGGAGAAGAAGAATTCAATTGAGAGGTGATAGTTTTGGATAGATAGTCATATTATATTCATATCACACACACTGATGCCAAATTGTTAAACGGACAGGAAGACTTTAGACCAATTTTCAAAACATTTATTTCAATGCAGGATAATAACTAGAAGTTCCACAGATAACAGCAATTAGGAAGCAGAGATGATGGCAGACATATCCAAATGTCATGACTCATAAAAGAGAAAGCTTTTTACCATGATGATGAATGAATGTAGTACTAGAAGTGACAATGGTGGTGGGTAGTGTGGTTAGGAGAACATTAACCAGCTTTTACAACATCCCTTAATGGTGTTGTTTCCTAGGGTATTCCTCAAAAATCCTGCATGCAAATATCAGAGCCTTGAAGTTTGTTACCCAGGGAGTCACATATATGGCAACTCTGAACAGATTAAATATTCCCTGTTAAGGTTGGCGCAGCCAGTAAATCTTTAATTTGAAAATATGCATAAGTAAAATGATAAAATTATGTGGCTCTTCCGTGAAATTTTATATGTTTAAGGTACTTAGTTGAGAGGGGTGCATGGTTGTAAAAAAGAAATACAGCAAATGTGAGAATTATGTCTATAAAGGACATATAAGGCATTTAAAATTAGCACAGGGAGCTAATTTTAACAGAATTGATAAAAAGCTGACTACTTTTTTGTGAGAATTGCATTGTCAAAATATCCACAGACTGAAGAAAACGAGACTATGAATATCTGAGACTTAAAATTACTCTTGTGCCAAACCGATGATAGCTAAGAAGTAAACCGAAGAAACTGCTCAGCTCCTGAGATGGTCATATTCCCTGACATCTTCCCTGCAGTTTCCAAGGAAGAGGGGAGGAAAAAAAACATCTCCAAAAGGCAGGAGCCATGGAGAATAAATAACAGGAGAGCTACATTTAGGGGACCGAATCGAACAGATTTTTATTTAAAAACTGTTTAATTGGAAGAATTTCTCCAGTATATCAAGCATGTTCTGAGTTGCTCTTTACTTGCACACTTTCTGTAAATGAGAGATCTGATTAAAAGGAATATAAAAACACCTTGCAAATAGAAAGAATCAGGAGAGTGGGCTCGGGAGGATGTTGAATGCAGAAGTGGGAAGCTGGGCGGTGTCTCCCTGAACTCAGTCTTGCTGTGGTTAGAAGACCGCCTACTTTCAGTTGAGTATATGATTGCCTTTCTTAGGTTCTAATTACCACCACGTGGTGAAGCCCTTTTCTTCTCCCACCTGTTACTTCTCTGAGTTAGTTAGTGCAGGTGCTGTTTCCCTTAATAGCATAGAGCCAGAGCAATCACCCTGATGTGTCCATATATAGTGATGACTTTGATAATTTAAACTAAAGCTGCGCTTTGATTATAGGTGAGTCTAGATAAAATTAAATCAGATTGCATATATACGTATATGTATATATATACATATAAATATACACATGTGATTTTTTTAATGTGATATATCTAAAATACTCTAGTGATTTCACTGTATTTGGCTATATTTAAAAATCTGAATTGACAGGATATACAGTTTAGGATTAAAGAAATTTTTGTGATAGCTGGAACATTAATAATTAGCTAATCTATGTGCCACTTCTTTAGAAGTATAATCTATGTCTTGATCTAATATACACAAATGATAAGAAACAGTCCTTGTCCTCAAGGCGGCTCTGGTTTACATGGGGATTTAGGCAAAGAGATGTGATGTGATAGTGGTAAACACTGAGGGCTCTAGGGCTAAATACGGCTATTTATTAATCTTAGTGTTGAGAAAAGAAATCCTTAATGTTTTCTGGAAAAAGCGATAACTGAAATGAATGGTGAAGGATTAGAAACAATTACGAGGATCAATAACGGGAGTGGAGAGAAGGCAGTATGTGGTGGGGAAAAGAAGCATGAGAGATTAGGAGACAGTTATTAGCTCAGTATAATGTAAAAAAAGCTCATTGATGAAAGTAGAGAGCTAGGTAGAAGTAAGAAAGGAGAACTTTTGGTGTTAAAGTGTATTTAGTTTATCTTGAAGGATTTGGAGAAATGTTAAAGGATTTTATACATGATAGAAATGAATCATGTTTGCCATTATCATGTCCAGCCGCCTCAGGTCACTCTAAGATGTATCTTAGATCCAGATAGGTATCTGTTTGCCTAGGCAACAGTGTCCTTCTCAGGCACGAGTGTGGGTTATCCTGTTGATGAGAGATAATGCAAAAATTTGGTCAAAGAACAATTCCCCAATTAATAAGAGAAGGGGAAATTCTGAGTTTAATGTGAAACTTGTCTTTGGGGTTTGGCTTCAGGCTTATTTCAGTTTTTTCTTTCTTAATTAAAGACTAATTAAAACTCCAATTTGAAACATACATGATATGCCATTATAAAATGAGAAGTATGTAAAGACAATAGCTGTTAGGCCAAGAAAAAAAAGTATTTGCCAACTCTCCAGATCATATTATTATCAAAATTTAAAGGGAATAATAAGCTCTGTTATTTACCTGTGATTGATTATAGTTAAAAGGCAGAAAAGTACTTATTTTTTACCTAAATTTTTTATATATATAAGATTGCATAGAAAGATAAACTTTTGTTGTTAACCTATTCGGTGACAGGCAATTTTCTAAGTACTTCATGATTACTTATTTCACTGTCTAATGGTATTAAGTTGGATTTTTAAAAAAATTGTACTGTTAATTATTAACACTGAAAATCATGTCTGATTTCTCAGGAATATAAGATGATAAGTGTAAACTTTGTTTCCTTAAAACACAGGCATCTGCTGGGATAGGCAAGGCATCAGATGAGCGTGTGCCTAGTGGCCACCTACTGCTTAGGCAGTCATCAGAGACAGTGTTGGCTGGCTTGGGAACAAAAAGGAGATAAGGCTCTTGGCAGAGAAATAAATGCCTTGGATACCAGACCAGTGTAGTGAGGGCAGTGGAGCTACACCTGGGTTTAAGTCTTGACTTGGAAAATTAGGAAGTCTATGATTTTCATAAACTATCTGAATCTCTCTGCTTCATTCTTAAATACTGGAAGCATAGTACACTTGGATAACTGTGATGACTAAATATATGAAAGCATCTTGCATAATCCCTCGCACATTAGATACTCACTAAAATTTAATTTCATTCCTTTAATTGAATATTTAAGTTTGAAAGTATTTTTGTATCTTTTTGTGTTTATGTGTGTGTGTGCACCCTGGATTGTGGTGAGCAGTTCTTTTCAGCACTGACTGAAATTCTGATTGCTTCAGAATTCTAGATTCTAGAATTGCTTCAGTCATGTTCTAGATTGTTGGCTCTACTTTTGTCTCTGTTTTTTTTACTGTCTACATTAAGATTATGACCCCAAATTTACAAAACCATACTTACTTTGAGTAATGCCTTCTAACATTTAATTTTGTATTCTAATCTATTCTTTTTTAATTTAAAAATCTAGTCTATTCCTTTTTATTTTAATTAAAAAATCATCCACATTTCCACACTTTATAAATCCTTGTTACATGAATTTCACAACCCTTAATGAATCTCAGTGTGTACTTTGAAAGTACTCTCCTAGAAGGACCTAGGTAACTTATTCATCCCTTATTATTGTGTTCTGAGAAAAATAAAAATACTCTAGGAAAATGGAGAGCAGTATGCCTTTCAGAGCTGAAGAAAGGCTTTGGCAGGCCAACCTGAATTAAAAATAAGGCTTGTCCTACACCCTGTGAAGAAACGAGATGCTGCCTAACAGGCGTGTCTCCTTATAACGCTGCTTCTCTGTGTCAAGTCTCAGAATGTAACCACTACACAATGAGAGGCAATGGAACCTGAGTTTCACGGAACAGCATTGAGGATTGTGACAATTCTTAGACTTCAATATCAAATATCTTACACTCTTAAGATGTTTATGATTCAAAAAACTTGATCAAGATCTTGACCAACAAGAAAGAGACAGTGTATTAGAACAGATGAGAGAGCGTGTGGATTATTGGTGTATGACACACGTCTTCCCTAAAGAATCTGCTATTAGAGACTGTTAATTTTAGAGTATTGACATGTTTCAGTCTCCACTTAGGAGCAAAATGAGGCTCTTCTTGAAATGTGTATGATATCTTAAGGATTCTTAAGGCAGACTCTACAATTTATTTCTAACATTTGGTTTCTCATGAAATGGAAAATATGAGGTAAAATTTTTAATCATTTGAAGGATCATGGTTTTATATTTAACACTAAATACATGCTCTATAACCATGGCCCTGAAGGAAGCAGAATGTGCACTTTCATGCTTGATAAATTAGTTGTGATCAGACATAACCTAAAAATTGAACACTGATTGCACCAAGAATCTGCTCTATTTCAACTTCTGTGTGAATCTTTCGCGACGTTCTTTGATCTTAGCTTGACTTGATTCAAGAGCATATATTGAGAATGTTAATGTTTATCTGACATTAGTTTTTAAATTAAAGACTTAGTAAAATTTTAAATTAAAATACATCTGTGAAGGCTTTGGAAATAACATGTGTTTAAAGACAATAGCCTCTGGGCAAAGAAAAAGAATCCTTTGCCTGCTTGCTCAGTCATATTACTGTCAAAACTGGAATGGAGTTAGAAGCCCAATTGCTTACTTGTGATAGGTTACAGATGCAATGCAGAAAATTATTTAACTTTTTACCTTAATTTATTACATTTAAAGATTCTCATATGAGAATATAAAGAAGCCTTACTCCTATTGTCTACCTGCTATGTCAACCTATTTTCTAAACACTACAATTATTTGCTTCACCAGTTAATGGAGTTCAGCTTGATTTTTAAGCAATCATATTCTTAGCTGTTAAATTGTATAATATCCTACATAGATTTTTTAGAATAGCAATTTACATAGTTTTAATAATTAAAACACACTTCACATATGATAGGGGGAAGTATTCAGAAAGCATATTAATTGGAGGAAAAATATATGACATACTTTTCAAATTACAAAATCAAGCCACCAACTATTTCCTCATCATAGGGCGTCCTTATTAGAGGGTCTATCTTTAGTGAGGAAAATAATATACCAATAATACTAATAAATCCCATCTTTTCAGCCTGGCTGAGCCCCAAGTGATATCCCTTGTAGTAGAGCAGGTGGTCTCACCTGAACAACTCTGATCATACCTCTTCTTTTTGCCCAATAAAAACCCCTAGCAAGGCCATTGCTACAGGTGTGTGGGCATATTGTGTTATTTCTGTATTGTTCTCTAATTATGAAGGCACATTTTTATACTACAAATATACTTCTGCTGGATACATTTTAATTTTACTCTTAGTTAATTAAAATGTTTTAGGAAGGGTATATAATGCCAACAATTTGTGGATTTGTGAATCTGCATGAGAATCACATATTGCTGCAGCATAAAGTACTTGGTTTGTAAGCCCTCCCCACCTTCCCTCCACTTCTCTCAGATCGTATTCTATGAAACAATCTTTTGGATTTTTCTGAGTGTGATGTTAATGTTATAGAGGAGAAGAATGGTTTTGTTTCCTTTATGTTAATAAAAAATGTGGCTCTTGCCATCTTTTTAAGAATATTTTTTGCTCTTTTACTGTGAGTTTCCTTAAGTGATGTCTTATTTCACTCGTCTACTAGCTTCTCTCACCTACTTTTCTTGTAACTGCTTCCCCATTTCATAGGTACTAGATTTTTAAGCATATTTTTCAGGACACCTAAACAACTGTTTTATAAAATACAAGAAGCCTAAATATGAGAATAGCAAAATGCCAGTTACTCTCTCTTTTAAGGTTGTTTTATATTTTTAATTCATTTTAAAGGTATTTGACAATGACTCAAAGCCTAGAAGTGGGTATCATAGGATATATAGGCTTCAAAGGCATTATAGCATAGGGAAAAAACATTGGAACTCTCAATTATTAAGGGAAAAAAATCTCAAGTATATATGGTGGCCTTTGCTTCAAATATGGCCAAATATGGGAAAACTGTCATGTTGAAGGGAGAATAATTTCTTCCTGAGAAGCACAGGAAATTCTTAGAAGTTATGGCAATGCAAACTTAGATTCAGTTAAAAGATGAATACGAGAATAATTATAGCTGTCTCAAATTTTAGTCTACTGATACTAAGACTAGTAACTCTTTCCATATAAGATGGCCATATACCTTGGACAACTATATGACTTATTTTCTCCAAGGAAAAGTTGAGAGAGAGAAAATAGAAGGCCTCTATAAACCATAGATTTTGGAGTTAAGGATTCCTTATGAATTTGTTTTTAATAGACACACTTTCAAAGGAAAAAAAGGAAACAAAATGCAAGATGCAACTTGAGGTATGAAAGTATGGAAAGTAGAAGATGATTTTTAAAGATTTGCATTCATGTTTACTCAACTCAGGACTATTTTAAACATCAGACCATAGTGCTACGTTTTTCGTTCTACCTAATATCTCATATATTTATTGTCTATTTGGAAATCATGGAGCTAAGAGACACCATTGCCATACAATGGTGGGATCCTACTACTACTACCTGGGGACTTTTTCTCATGCTCCACCTTACAAAGGCCCACAGGAATGCTCTGGTATATAAAGATGCACAATGTTGTATAAATTATCTCAGAAAAGCTGAAAATTCTGTGGTGGTCAACAATATGTTCACATTTGCAATATTCTTATTTCACACTTTTTTGTCATCAACTTTAAAAATCATCTTCAATGATATTACTATTTTATTGATCAACAATAATTCTTACATAAATAACTCTTGACATACTTTACCTCACATGCAGCACATGTAAGTATGAGTAGCATTTTCCTCACTTTCTCTTCTCTCTTCTCACTTTGAAATACTTTGCTACCAAATAAACTGAGAGAGTTAATGCACCATATCCTGAGAGGCCCTTCATATCTGTAGCAAAAGGCTTCTGCTGTTCCTGGAGTGCCACATCTGATTGGAGAATCCACAAGTGTATCATAGCAGATAGCTTATCATTTCTGCAAGAGTTATTGAAACATGCAACTGAATCCTTGCTTGCAAAAATTGACCCTGATGTGTCCCTGAATTCTAGCAGACTGAAACTCAAGTCTAAAAGTGTATTACAAGCTGGCTATTAGGTCAGAAAACCAGAAGCAGTGAATTTATATTCCAAGAAGAAGAAAATGGTTTCACATTTGTAGCTAATATTTCTTTGATTTACAAAACCCAGAAAATGCATATTAATAATAATGAGAAACAAATTGAATGTGAAAGTACAAATGTAGGTAACATGTTATTCAACGCTGGTATTTTGCTTAATGAGTAGAAACCAAATGGTGAACTAGATGTTGCCTGTCTCATAACTTTTATGAAATTCAGTTGGTAAAATCCAAGTATTTAATGGCATATATAATATTATATTATGTTTTGGTGGTGTTGATTTTAATGCTTTCTTTTAATGGTTTATTTAAGAAGATTATAATCTTTGGTGTACTTGCCCATGTTAAAACATCAAGTGTATGTATGAGTCCCATGAAATGGGTTCAACACCTGCTTGTACCTCTTAGTACTTCTCCAAAGTCAAAGCAGACAACTGAAAATATAGCTAATAAATTAAAATCAGAGTAATATTTCTATATTAGTAGAGAAAGCATATTTTACATGCAAGAGATAAATTTTCCAAGCAAAATCATCAAATTTAATGAAGCTAATTGGGCTATATATACAAAAATACAAAACCATTCAGCTGTTCTCTTTCTGGGAGAAATAAACAAACACCTCGATTCATTAATTCATGGATATTTATTTTTACAATAATTTTAAATATAGAATTTTAGCCTTTCAAATCTGTTTTTATTTATAAAATTTCACCTACCATTCTAAACTCTAGATGTGCCTCTCTTATGTTGTGAACAAAATAATGCGATGAGTAGATTATTCTAGCATAGAGAATTACTTCTCTCCTATCTTATGTGTTTAGAAGGAGACTGACATCTTGGAGGCAAGGATGGAGAATCTTGGAGAACTGATTGAAACCAAAATGGAATAGATGAATATGAAAAGGAGTCATTCTTCTGGCTGAATCCCTCTCATGCTATGTGATAGGTGTTGGTAGTCTAGGGGGAGGAAAAAATAATACTCTAAAGTTTTGTGCATAACTGAGCCCAGATCTTCTTAGGGGCGGTGAAAATATTAATTTATTGAAGATATTTGTGCAGTCAAAAAGCCTACATTTTCCTGGAATAAAATTTTGCCATACAAATCTCAGACACCAAGAAAAACAGAATAAATACCTAAGTGGGCAGTGAATGTCTGGTGGAACAGCCATGAGAGAATTCTGAAATAGAAGCTAGTACTGCCAACTTTCCTTCTGCACCATATATACTTTGTTGCTTGCTATGATGCAAAAAAAAAATGTTGACCCTCTGAAATATGAGCACCCAGAAAACTTGATAAAATGGTTATTATTAGATAAAGGATTTCTGAAAGTTGGCAATCTAATCGTGATTTCCCATCTGTCCTTTATAAACGGAAATCTCTCTGCTTCTCCTGAATCAAGCTTTGGTTGGGTTTTATGCATGGCTGAATGTAAATAATATCTTGGGCTTTATAAGAGTTGTGGCAGGTAAAATTAATGTGGTTTTTGTACACTTTTTGTATAGAGGCAAAACAGAAGTTGGCCCTCAAAGATCAGGATGGTCTTGGTAGAAAGGCCAACATGTGACCACTTGACATGTGACCACTTATCCTTGGCCTTCACAAAGCTAAGAAGGAACTAATAATGTGGGCTCAATTTCTTCTAGCTCCGAAGCTGGAAATTTGTGGAATGGCTGAATAAATTACGATATAGTCTATGAAACTCGATAAAGCTACTAAAATAATTACGGGTCCTAATAGTTGACTTGAAGTGATTTTTATGAGGTGTTGATGACTAAGAAAATAAAATGTAGGAAGTGTGTTTATTAAAATACCAATTTGGGAAGACAATGACCTCAAGTCCCTATATATGTATATCTGTGTATATTCATATTTATGTATGTTTTTGTATGATTGTATGGTCATGGATGAAATATGAGAGAATACATTTCAGACTTTTAACATTGGTTTTCTGTGTGTGTGTGTGTCTGCATGTGTGTGTGTGTGTGTGTTTGTAGGGCAAAAGAGGAGCATATACCCTAGTTATAAAGGAAAATAATGCGATGCAAGTACAAATTCCTACACCTATGCAATTAGACTCTTTTGGATGGACATGAGACTATATTTTTGACATGTCTTATTTAGGAATTCTTATGAACAGCAAGGTGGCATAGCACCATTCTACATTAAGAGATAGGAGAGGAAAAATTATAATTACTACTTTAAATCTGCTTCCACTTCTAGGGATCATGTTCAATTACTCTGAATAATGAAGCAATTTCTCCTAAGTGTATTGTTTCCAAAAAAGATACATAATTTGGTTATCAGAGAGTCAATAAAGACACATTTTCAGCTTTTCTTGTTCAATTTTGATATCCAGAAGGTGGCCCTTGAGAAAATCTTAACACATCTCAACATAAACATATGTTATCCAAATCATAACTATGATTTTACTGAAGCTTTCTTCACCTTACAGAATAAAATATAAGGAAAGCATGATTTATTTATCTATTTATTTATTTGTTTATTCATTCATTCATATCCCTGTCTGTACTTATGTATTTATTCATATTTCTACTGTCTCACAAGTAGTGGATGTTTAACTAGAATTCATACAACAAGAAAAATCCACATAAAACCCAAAATATGAATACCATTTCCACTTTATTTAGATAAAAGGATTCTGAGCCTTCATCCTATCTATTGGAAGACTGATTTTCATCCCTAATGGAATGTGTCCCTCCCCCTATACCTTCAGGAACACAGAGAGCACGCACAGGCCAAATGTAAATACTAACCTACAGTTCATCATTTTGAGTAAGCCAGAAACCCACCTCCATAAGCCTTAAGAGTCTTTTTTGCTTTCAGCTCTCGAAGCAACTACATTTTTTACTGTCTTGGAAACTCCAAGGATCAAAGTTGTCTGTTTTTTTCTTTCCTGAAATTCCAGAGAAGCAAACTGATTTTAATGTTCCAATGCCAATTTTCTCTCAATACAAGAGTTGGAATGAAGAAATCCACTTTATAGCGAGGACAGAAATTCAAAATTCTTCTTTGAAACTACTGCTCTAATTTGATTGTGCCCACTGGCTGGCCATCTACAGTCACCTTATGCAGTAAGGGTGGATGTTCTTTAAAATAATTTTTCTGTCTTGTTGGTTAGCTAAATTCATTACTAAAAGAAGAACAAACAATACCACCTCTACTATAATAATTATTTCTTTTAATACACATAAAATTTGAGTGCCTAACTCTAGAAAAAAACAGCATTCTCTTAATGCACATATATTAGGTAGCACTTATTTATAGTGGCCAAAAACCATGCTATAGATAAGTGCTGCCTAAATATGTTATCTCATTGTTCAAAATGTGACGCTATTGTGTCAAAGTTCTAACCAAACCAATCAGGAAGGGTTGTAATAATGGATAGACGCAAAAATAATCTGTCTTCTGACATGTTCTTCAGGCAGAAGGAATATGATATCAAATGGAAATTTGGGTCTACATAAAGCAATTAAAATTTCCAGGAAATGGTCAAAAACTGGGTAAACATATCATGATCTCTCTCTGTTTCCAAATAGCTGTCTAAAACAAAATTTATAATTAGTAATGTATTGGTTACAGCAGTAATAACGATACATTGTTAGGTTTATACCAGACATAGAAGTAAAATGTATGATGTTTTTATTGAGGTGGTTTATTTGCAAACATGATAGTCTATATCAGTAGTTTTCAATGGAGTTAATTCCTTCCTTCCCCCTGCTCCTGGAACATTTGGCAATATCTGGAGACCTTTTTGGTTGAGTACCATTGTCACAACTGGTGGATTTTTACTGGCATCTAGTAGGTACAAGCCAGTTGTGCTGCTGAACATGCTACAATGCACAGGACATCTTATCCCAACAAAGACTCATCCCCCTCAAAATGTCAACAGTGCCACCGTGAAGAAACTCAAGTCTAGAAAGGAAGTCTTAGGAATCTACGGAAAGCTACTAAAACTATTAAGCAATTTTTGCAAGTGTCAGAATATAAGTAAGGCCAATATACAAAATCAATTATATATCTATGTACTATCAGCAAAAAGTTGGAAACTGAAAATGAAAAAAAAATGCCATTAAAAATAGCATCACAAATATGAAATGCCTAGAGATGAATTTATCAAAATATGTCCAAAATCTATACACTAAAAACTATTAATTGTTCCTGTTAGAATTTAAGGAATATCTGAATCACAGTTTTTCAATAGTGTTAAAATTTTACTAATATTGTTAAAATGTTGATTCTCGCCAAAGTTTTCTATAGATTCAATGTAACAGCAATTAAAATCTCAGTTAGGACTTTTGCAGAAAATCACAAGCTGATTCTAAAATGTATATGAATTACAAAGAATTTGAATAGCCAAATAATGTTGAGTAAGGATAAATTTGAAAGACTAACACTATCTGATTTCAAAGATTACTCTAATTCCACAGAAAACAAGAAATCATGGCATTGATAAAAAGTTGTCCACATTTACCAGTGGAACAGAATTGAGAGTCGAGAAATAGATCTACATACGTGTGGTCAATTGATTTTAACAAAGGTTCTTAGCCCAAAACAAGTCCATTGAGTTCAATACCAAAGAAATGTCCTTAAAATATACTTTTTAATTATGTTGTTGATATATTCACTCAAAAAAGACCAAATATGCAATATTTCCCAGTAATGCAATACTTGCTTCTAAAATTGGCCAACACTTTCCTCATAAACAAGAATTGTACTTATTTTAATGTGGGCATGGATAAAATTTAGTATCATGAGTTAGAATGAAGGAAGAGGTATCTTTTTTATTTGACCACAAATGTTGTTATTGGCCTCAGTAATGGAGATATAATCTATATTTTTTCTCAGTTTGTCTCCCTGTTGAAGCAGCTCCAAATTTTATACATTTTATATTCATTATTAGTAAAAATAGCATCCATTTAGAATACTTGAAAAAATACAGAAGGATATAAAAGAAACACAGTGTGTCATTGATCCTATAATTCAGATAAGTACTATTAATATAATAGTTAATGTACTTCCAATCTTTTAAGCTCATATAAAATTTAATTTTCCATGGGTGAGAAATACATTCTTAAAAACTGGAAAATTACTTGGAATACTTTCCCCCCTCACTTTGGAATGTGAAGGATATGGAATTAAATTCTTTCTTTGACACTACTGTTTGGCCATAGTAAAGTCACGTGACTTCCCTACGATTCATATTTTATCTGTAAATTGTTATTAATATTATCTAGCTCTCAGTGTAGTTGTGAGAATTAAGTGTTGCAATTAAGAGTAGGAATTACATCGTTATAGCCCTTCTGATTTTTAATGTATTTAGATACTTCTGTATCAATTAATAAACAGCTATTGTTCTTGGGTCCCAAAGGTTCACATCAACTATATCAGTTGCCTGGAGTACTCCTTTGATACCTCCCAGGCATTCTCATAATCCAACCATTAAAGTATTATTGTCTACCATAAGGGGGGTCTTTAGGACCTGGCTTCGTACTACAGCCAGTATATACATTCTGATCGTGTGTCGCCCATTCCATACTTTTTAAATAGTTTTTTGTAGTCATATCTGTTTTGTTCCTGGACCTAGAAGCAGTGCTCCTATTTAGCCAATTTGGTTGTAAAAGGTGTTTCTGTCATCACCCAATTTGATGGCCAAATCACATTCAATCTGATTGGTCAACTTCCATCCCATAAAGATTGCTAAATCTATTGAGTACCACCTCCAAGCATGGATAAGGTACCATAGGAGGACAGAAAATCTCCAAGAATAAAACTAAAATGCATATATTCTCTTTTTTTTTCCAGGAGAGACAATAATATTTATTAACTTCTTAATGAATACAACATCTTGATATACAAGCTCAATTCATTTTGATTATTTATCTGATGGATTGATGATGGACATGATAGAGAAACTAGGTGATTCAGTTCAAGTCAACTTGTCTTGTGAGATGTTACAAGATGTTAAAAGGGACAGATAGGAAAAGACTTTATGGACAAATGGTTATATATTAGGGGCAAAGAAAACTGTGACAGATTAGATCTTTGCTAATAATGCCTCAAGTTTTTATGATAATTAGAGAAAAATAAAAGTGGAAGGAATTTTTAAAAAGTTGAAGTTAAAAAAGCAAAATGTTTCCATTTTAAATAAGTATTCATCAGAATATACAGTTTTGAGTCCAATGGAAGACATCCATAGCCTTATTCCTATGGTGCCCTGCTTGATATAACATCAATAAAATCTAAAATTCTTCCAATTTTTCAGTTTAATCTCTTTCTTTCAATAATATATAACTTGATACAATTCTTGAAATGAGTAGGATTTTTGTGGTAAAACACAGAAAATTACATAATTGATTGGATACACTCTTCTTTATGACATAACAATAACTTATAGGATTTTATATCTTTCTTTCTATGCACATAGCCAGTATTACTATTCGATTTGGGGAAATTTCTATGCCACAGTGAAAACTGTCAAAACTTCTAAAGATACATGAAAAAGATGCAGTGATTTGGTCAGGTAGTATCAAATATACAAAATAATCAATAGTCTTTGGAAATAAAATTAGAAATTTCCACCTACTATGATCCCTCTATCCTTGCCTCTCAAGCACATTCTCCCATTCTCTGGACACAATTGGTACAAATAAAAGCACTCAGTCAACCTCATAGGATTGTACCTTTGTAAATAGATTACCTATTACATTCAAATAGAGTTCTTAGTATATTTCTTAATCATCCAAAATGTAAAAAATATAAAAGAAAAAAAACTAAACCCAACTGAGGACATGATATTGTTAAATAATAAAAAAGTGATTTGCCATTGGGGCCATCTCTTTCACTGCAGAACATCTCTCTTAGAATATGTTTAATATATTTGAAAAATTCATCAGCTTTTTGAAGATACTGGATACTAAGCAAATAACTCTACTTGTCTAAAGAATAACTATAATCTGAAAGAGCTATTAACACTTTAAAACGTATTTAATTATTGTAAGAATGTGTTCCCAAACTGCTGGAAGCCACATCAAAAAGCCATTCTACACCTTAAGCTGCGCTTACACTGTCATCAAACAAATGATTGTAATATACAATTTCCATTAGACCCCAGAGGCAACACAATATTTATTGAACATAAAAAACTGATTTTTTTTCTCTGAAATATTTCACAAAATGAATTTTTAAGCTACCTGGTTTTGGAACTGAAAAAAGACCATAGATTATTAAAACTAAACTATTCCATAAAACTCATCTGAATTCTTCATACATTTAAAACTTACTCCCTATGTTTTCTAGGACCTTATAACAGAGAATTTATTTTGTTGCATTGTAGTTATTTGGTTAGGTACTCATCTCCCTTAATAGAATATGAACTAGTTTGGAGCAAGGCAAATGCCCTGATTATTTTGTCATATGCAAACTCATTCTTAAAAAGAAAAGGGAAAAGCTAGAGAAAGAACTAGCACTGGCTGAATGCCTACTATGTTTCTGCCAGTGTACTGAGCACAGAAGATACTAACTCACTTTATTTTTACAATACTACCATGTGACTTGTGTTGTGATCATCATAATACAGAGATGTTAAGTGATTTCTCCAATATTACTAAACGTGTAGACATTGTACAAGGCTGGGATTTTTCCAATTCTGGATGCTCCATTTAAAGTACAAATCTCACCAATTAAGATAGCATCCAGGGATCATGACAAGGATGTTAAGTGGTCTGACGGTGACAGTGAACGGAATACGTTTTCCCAGGGAATAGGAGGATTAATGTGATTTGCTGTGCAAGACAATTAAACCACTTGAAAGACTGGCCGGCAGAGCTTATATATTTGTTCTGTGATGTCTGTGCAGACTGGATTATAATCAATAAAGTTTACAAATATCAGATCTGATTCAAAACATGGAAGTTTATTCCCCGACTAATAGTGCTATCCATCCGTGCAGTACACTGCTCCAGGAGGTACTCTAATTCCCTTCAGTAGAGTCATTCAAGCAAAGCCTAAATGAGCATCTGTCAGAAATGGAATAAAAGACATTTGTCACTGAGTGGGAGTTGAACTAAATGTCCTATATAGCTCTTTCCAACCATAAGAGTTTATGATTTTATGATAATCATCAAACTCCAAAATAATTGCTCTGACCACAACATATTTCAAGCTATCTTTGGGAAAGCTGAAATTGAACACAATTATTTACATCATAATAATTATGTTATATTGGGGGTCAGCAAACTTACTCTGTAAACAACTATTAATAAATATTTTAGGCTTTGCAGGCCATACAGCTTCTGTCACAACTACTCAAACTACCATTGGAAAGAAACCTTAGAAAACAGGTAAAAAAGGAGCATAAAAAGGCATGATTGTGCTCCAATAAAACTGTATGTACAAACACAGGCAGAAGAGTGGGTTGGGTCTATGGGCCATAGTTTGTTAACCCTGGAGTCAGACAACTGTTGTGGTATGGTGCAAATTCCCCAAACAGCCACATAAAAAACCTTGGTTTAATCTTGTCTCTACTATCTACTATCTTGGCTAATCTGGGATGAGACACTTCTTTATGTTTAAATAAGAATACTTCCATTAGAATGTCTCTAAATTTTCTCCAACACTAACGTTTCATGATTATGGACTAATATTTATTTCTTGCAACTTATTTGTAAAATTCTGTACCTTCTGTCTCCTCAATCTGCCTTTTATTCACGAATAAAGTTTAGACATTATACAAGCCAATAAATTAATTGCCTGAGATTCAGATGAACAAATAACTCACAGTCATTAGTCTGAAATAAGTCAGAGTTTTGAGACACATGATGTGTATGATGGACACAGGCAGCAAAACTGAACATCTGGAGCAGCAATGAAGTGTCTGCCAGAAACAGCAGGCAATGAGAACAGTGACACATCTGGTTAAACCTACTAAGAGCTTGAAGCCAGAGAAATTTAGTCATCTGAAATAGAGCATGAAGATGCACGACTTTTATTGGTCTCATTTTGTCAGTGCTGAGGAAGTCAGCCTTCTCTTACACACTTACGGTTTCTTCTTTGGAATTACAAAATAAGATGGCTGCCCTCCAGGCATTCACTGGCACTATTACTTTTGATGGATTTGTGTTGCCTTGGAGATTTTTGGAAGATATGAGTGTTGAAAGGATTGATTTATACTTGATATAAAGCTAAGGTTTCTAATATTTTTCGGACAGCGTTTATGAGCACTATTTTCTTTAATAATGTCTTTATTCATTTGGAAAGAGATCGGTATAGTTGCCTGAAATAGTTTCCAACAGTTGTAACTTGTGAGTATTATAATTTTACAGTTTCTTTGAGATAACAAGCAGACTAGCTCTCTCCCCAAATTCCAAATCTGTGTCTGGCTGAGTTCTACTCATTCTTTGATTCTCGGCTTAAATATCGCTTCTTCAAAGTGGCCCTTCTTGAATTCCAAAGTGTTTTCCACCTGAATGCATTTATATATACATATTTAAGTGTATGTGTTGCCTGTTTTATTTAATATGCATGTCTTTCTGTGTGTTTGTGTGTCTCCACTAAACTTTAAAAAAGATTATGTCTTTTTTTTTCTGTCATTGCAAGCACAGCACTTACCATACACTGTTTGGTACACAGTAGGCTCTCAATCAATAATTGTTTAATATGCAAATTTATGATTGAACAAATGATGATTGAATGAAGATATAATGTGAGCAGAAATATCTTCATTTTAATATTGTTTAATAATCACTATAGAAATTACTTCTACAATTATTTCAGTGCTTCTGGTTAAATCATTACTGAGAGAATAAATTTGTATGGCTAACAAAGTAGAGTGATTTTTTTGGTTTTTTTTCTTTTTTTTGTGAGGAGATCAGCCCTGTGCTAACATCTGCCAATCCTCCTCATTTTTTGCTGAGGAAGACTGGCCCTGGGCTAACATCCGTGCCCATCTTCCTCCACTTTATACGGGACGCCGCCACAGCATGGTTTGCCAAGCGGTGCGTCGGTGCGCACCCGGGATCCAAACTGGCGAACCCCGGGCCGCTGCAGCAGAGTGCGCGCACTTAACCGCTTGCGCCACCAGGCCTGCCCCTAAAATAGAGTTTTTCTAATGCATCATTTTATGTTCAGAAAATGAAGATGATGTAATTTTGTTTATATGCATCATTGCATGGTTTAAAATAGAATTCTGAGGTAATATCCTGGTTTCAATCCCTGGTTTTCTAATTGTAAATCCTGATAGGAGTTTCCCCTGAAACCATAACCTCATGAATGCCCATTCTTTGAATTTGCCAGTTGTGTGCGTGTGTGTGTGTGTGTGTTTGTACTTGTATAAGCTGAATGGATTTACTTGGGCTCTTTCATAAATTTGATCCACTTTAGCCCCTCATTTCTCATTGTACAGTCAGACCCATTCTCAGTGGCTGCCTCTTCAATGCTTGGAGACACTCCCTTGGAGAAAGGAGGGGAAAATAGCAGGACCTTATGAGAAGAGGCAAAATTTGATATTGAGTTTCTTCTGTAGGATTCCAAGGGCCCCTGTATATTGTATAACAATAGAGACAATATAACTTTGAGAGATGAGTTAATTCAGGGAGAAAAAATGGGGGTTACACTGTGAGGTAAATCAACAAAAATTTTGAACATGATGCTTATTAAATGTTAAATAAAACCTTACACACAATATTGCTTAAATCTAACACATCTAAACCCAAGTGGATATTTTTTAACTATCTGAAGTCTAGGAAGGTAATGACTAATTCTGATTAAGTCTAATTAATATCTCAAATACCAGGTAAGCATTGAGTGATAGTGCAGGAAAGATTAAACCAGAACAGTCCACCTGCCCAGTGTGGAAGAGAAAAGGGTAAGCATGCACTATTTGCTTTTTAAAAATTTTTTTTGTTCTCTACTATGGCATTCTCCAGTAATTTCCAATCTGGTTGTTTTAAAATTACCCTCATTAAATTTATATTTTAAAAAGTAGCAAATGTAATAAAGAAGTGTTCCATTGATAATTATTAGATTATTACAAATAATGATATTTGAAATAGAATAGTATTAACAGTAGGATTTGTTCTATATATTTTGGAATAATTTTAAAAGTTGATCATGCTTATTTTTTCAAACAATTATTTCCAGAGGGTAATAAAGAGAATGGCACATTGTTCTAAAATACTGATTTTAATTATTCTGTAGTATTAAAGAGCAATCATGGGGCATTTTGGTTAGAGTCTGCAGGTTTTAAATTCATCTTTTCCTTTCCCTTTCCCATGAATGCAATATCAATTTTCTGCATTAAAAAATCAATAGCCAATTTTTCCAAATAGTGAAGATGTTTGAACACAATTATTGACAAGCTTAAAGTACAACTTGAGAAAAATATCACAATAAAAGTCATCCTAAGCATCAAAGATTTCAATCATCTTTACTATGTGCAATAGCTCTGGAGTATAAAAAAATACATCAAATCAAATGCAACTACAGGCATACCTCGCTTTTTTGCACTTCACTTTATTGTGCTTCACAGATATTGCGGTTTTTCAAATTGAAGGTTCACGGCAACTCTGTGTCGAGCAAGTCTATTGGTGCCTTTTTTGCAACAGTATTTTCTCATTTTGTGTCTCTGTGTCACAGTTTGGTAATTCTTGCAACATTTCACACTTTTTCATTATTATATTTGTTTTAGTGATCTGTGGTCTGTGATCTTTGATGTTACTATTGTAATTGTTTTGGGGTGCCATGAACCACGCCCATATAAGATAGCAAATTTAATCGATAAATGTTGAGTGTGTTCTGACTGCTCCACTGACTCACCATTCCTCCATCTCTCTTGCTCTCCTCTGGCCTCCCTATTCCCAGATACACAACAATATTGAAATTAGGCCAATTAATAACCCTGCAATGGCCTCTAAGCGTTCAAGTGAAAAGAAGAGCCACATGTCTCTCACTTTAAATCAAAAGCTAGAAATGATTAAGCTTAGTGAGGAAGACACATCAAAAGCCACGATAGGCCGAAAGCTAGATGTCTTCAGACAAACAGCCAAGTTGTGAATGCAAAGGAAAAGTTCTTGAAGGAAGCTAAAAGCGCTACTCCAGTGAACACATGAATGATAAGAAAGCAAAACAGTCTTATTCCCGATACGAGGAGTTTTAGTGGTCTGGATAGAAGATCAAATCAGCTACAATATTCCCTTAAACCAAAGCCTAATCCAGAGCAAGGCTCTAATTCTCTTCAATTCTTTGAAGGTTGAAGAGGTGAGGAAGTTGCAGAAGAAAAGTTTGAAGCTAGCAGAGAGGGGATTATGTGGTTTAAGGAAAGAAGCCATCTCCATAAGATTCAAGTGCAAGGTGCAGCAGTCAGTGCTGATGTAGAAGCTGCAGCAAGTTGTCCAGAGGATCTAGCTAAGATAACTAATGCAAGTGGCTACACTAAACAACAGATTTTCAATGTAGACCAAACAGTCTTATATTGGAAGAAGATGCCATGGTAGGACTTTCACAGAGAGAGGAGCAGTCAATGCCTGGCTTCAAAGCTTCAAACGATGGGTTAAATCTCTTGTTAGAGGCTAATGCAGCTGATGACTTTAAGTTGAAGCTGATGCTCATTTACCATTCTGAAAATCCTACGATTCTTAAGAATTATATTAAATCTACTCTGCCTGTACTCTATAAATGGAACAACAAAGCCTGGATGACAACACATCTGTTTACAACATGACTTACTGTATTTTTAAGCCCACTGTTGAGACTGACTGCTCAGAAAAAAAGATTCCTTTTAAGATATGACTGCTCATTGACAATGCACCTGGTCATCCAAGAGCTCTGAGGAAGAGGTACACAAATATTAATGTTGTTTTCATGCCTGCTAACACAACATCCATTCTGCAGACCGTGGGTAAAGGAGTAATTTTTACTTTCACATCTTATTATTTAAGAAATACATTTCAGGGCCCGGCCCCGTGGCTTAGCGGTTAAGTGCTTGCGCTCCGCTACTGGCGGCCCGGGTTCGGATCCCGGGCCCGCACCGACGCACCGCTTCTCCGGCCATGCTGAGGCGGTGTCCCACATACAGCAACTAGAAGGATGTGCAACTATGACATACAACTATCTGCTGGGGCTTTGGGGAAAAATAAGGAGGAGGATTGGCAATAGATGTTAGCTCAGAGCCGGTCTTCCTCAGCAAATGAGGAGGCTTGGCATGGATGTTAGCTCAGGGCTGATCTTCCTCACAAAAAAAAATAAAATAAAATAGAGCCTGCTTTAAAGAAAAAAAAAAAAAGAAATACATTTCATAAGGCTATAGCTGCCATGGAGAGGGATTCCTCTGATGGATCTGAGCAAAGTAAATTGAAAACCTTCTGGAAAGGATGCACCATTCTAGATGCCATTAAGAACATTTGTGATTCAGGGGAAGAGGTCAAAATATCAACATTACCAGGAGTTTGTTAAAAGCTGATTCCAACCCTCATAGATGACTTTGAGGGGTTCAAGGATTCAGTGGAGGAAGTAACCACAGATGTGGTAGAAATAGCAAGAAAACTAGAACTAAAAGTGGAGCCTGAAGACGTGACTGAATTGCTGCAATCTCTTGACAAAACTTTGACGGATGAGGAGTTGCTTCTTATGGATGAGCAAAGTGGTTTCTTGAGATGGAATGTACATAAACTAGCTGATAAAGCAGTGGCAAGGTTTGAGAGAATTGACTCCAATTTTGAAAAAAGTTCTACTGTGGGTAAAATGGTATCAAACAGCATCGTATGCTACTGAGGACTCATTCATGAAAGGAAAATTCAACCGATGTGGCAGACTTCATTTTTGTCTTATTTTAAGAAATTGCCACAGCCGCCCCAGCCTTCAGCAGCCACCACTCTGTTGAGTCAGCAACCATCAACATCAAGGCAAGACCTCACCAGCAAAAAGATTGTGACTTGCTGAAGGCTCAGATGATGGTTAGCATTTTTTAGCAATAAAGTATTTTTAATTAAGATGTGTACTGTTTTTAGACATAATGCTATTGCACACTTAATAGACTGCAGTATAGTGTAAATATAACTTTTATATGCACGAGGAAACCAAAACATTTGTGTGACTCACTTTATTGCGATATTTGATCTATTGATGTGGTCTGGAACTGAACACACAATATCTCCGAGGTGTGCCTGCATTTTAACTAGGACACTTATCGTAAAATTGTAATAGTTTAAGATATATGTTAAAATTATGAGGAAACTTAAGGGAAAGGTATAACTTGTCACATTTACTCTATTTCTGAAATTTTTTTTAAATTATACTCAATATTGGGGAAAAATACCTTTACACAGTGGAAGCAAAAAAATAGATCATCCAAGCACATCAAAGTAACTATTAAAAGATATAGACAAAGCATCTATCGAAATTTCTGTAATATCTTGATTGCTTTTTAAAATATTATCCAAATTTAAGCTTATTTTAAATATCTATCAAATTGCCACTCATGTAGGTAAATCATACCCTGTCTGAATATCTAAATATGAGAGCTTTATGTGGACTATATGGAGATAAAAAATATATATATATACACACATATAAATATATAATACATTTTAAGTGCAAATTGCTTTTTGAGGCACAATATGTTCTAAATATACCTGGGTGATATTGCAAATGTCATTATTTTTTAAAACTTGATGTTCATTGCCCTCAATGTTTTTATTTTCTTTCTTTTTTTTTTTTTTGGCTGAGGCAGATTAGCCCTGAGCTAACATCTATTGCCAATCTTCCTCTTTTTTTGCTTGAGGAAGATTAGTCCTGAGCCAACATCCGTGACAATCTTCCCCCACTTTATATGTGGGTCGCCACCACAGCACAGCCATGAATGGCACAGGTCCGAACCTGGGATCCGAGCCTGCGAACCCGGGCTGCTGAAGCGGAGCGTGTAGAGCTCAACCACTATGCCATGGGGCCGGCCCCTCAAGTTTCTTACTGTGGACTTTTTAAACCTTTGTCATTCTCATCTAAGCCACTTCAAATCACTGCTCTCCTCACTTTTTTTTTACAAGAATATATAAGGCAATTGATGTGTTCTGTTTCAAATTTTATTCATTCTATGACCATTTATTGAGTTCCTATTTTATTGGGAATAGTAAATAGTGCTAGGTTGTGGAAATGAACATAAAAATATGACATGGTTCTTGACCTAGAGGGTTCACAGTCTGAGGGAGAAAATATATATATTTTTTCAATAATAAAAAATATAAATAGATATATGCATGCTACTTAATATATACTTAAAATATATTATATATTTTTCTTATAGTATATGTATTATATACAATAAAAAAATATATATAATATATATAAGTAACATGAATATCTGGTATGTATATACACATGTATAACAGCGATATAATAATTAGGTATATAACACAAATATATACATATAATTTAAAGGAAAATTTTTGTACATAAACTGTAATTTATCCCAGAATTTTAAATAATGTATAACCTAAAAATTTGTAGTATATAGACAAGTTTATGAATAAATATAAAGTACATTTTCTAAAATACTGATTATATAACTTTGAAAAGTAAAGTCAAGTCAGTGTCAAAAATGAATACTTTCTAAAAGGTTAAATAAATTGTACTGCCACTGAATTAAAGCTGCTAAAAGATCTTAAAGGTCATCTTTTCATATGGTTTTACTTGTTTACTAACCGTATCACTTATCAAGAACTATAAGATAGGCTTCACAGATTGGTAAAAACGTTAAGCTCTCTATGGAAAAGATAATATGTGTTATTTAATATGAAGATTATTATTTAATATTCTTAGCTTCTGATTTGTATATCAGTAAATGATCAAATAAAGAGAACTGGCACCAACAGAATTTACATTTTTGAAATATATATTTTAAGTTAGAGTTGAATGATAAAGTTACCACGCCCCACACCACCTACGCACAAGCAGTAACACACACTTTATCACCTTGAAAAATGAAGAGCTGCTCACAGGCCACATGGCAAATTGACCAACGTTTACCTGTGTACCGTTATCTCCTTTAATCCCACTTATCTCTTAGGGAACTTTTTCACCTCTAGTTCTAAATGAGTGGTGCATTATATTAACTGATATACACTTTACAACTTATCTTTTAAAGGATTTATAGTGTTTTGAGTAACTACTCCTAAAAACTCTAAGTCTAAAGACTTAGATCCAAGAGAATAAAATTTAATTAGTTTTTATTATGGATTAAAGATAAAACTTTGGGAATTAGGGAGAATTGTATGGCCCCTCTCCAATCATACTATTTTTGAAACCCCTTCTTTCTACTTTTCATTATTCAGAAGATTTATTCATTATTCACTGAAGCAGTTCCTGGAACATATTGGACATTTAATAAAAATTTATTAAATAAGTGAACAAGTGAAATGTTAGCTATTATTGTCCAACATATCACTGGGATGACTGCAAAACAAAACACTTAAGACCTCAAATGGCTCTTAATTCATTAATTAAACCAGTTTTATAGACTCTGGGTAAACTCTAAGGTTAAAGTATAAAAAAGAGGAATAATTGGTGACTTCATGTCGCTAAAAGAAATACGTATCAGAATAGACATATTTGCAGAATTATTATGTTTCAAAATGTTTTGTCCTGAAAACGCTTTATGAAAAGTGTTTATGTGACTACATTTCATGTTTCTGTCTCTTTTGAGTTGGGAAAATATGGAGAAACTCACATATAAAAGTAGACATTCTTGGTGACTTTAAAAAAATATCTCCTGGATGTGCTGTCTCAATTCTTCTCTTTCCCTCTTTCCACAAGTATATATATATATACACATATATATATATATACACACACTCATAAAAAATATTCAACAGTAACTGAAAAGAAAAATAAGAAGACACATGCTATGTAAAGGATGCAAAACATCTCACTTTGAGCCTTCTAAAATGATGACAAAATATACTTAAAATTGAATATAAATCACTTTAGTGTCCATAATCTGGATTTCTAAGAATATTTTCACTATTTGACTGATATCCAGTTGCTAAGTATTAGGTTTATCAAAATAGAGCCACTTAAAATTACTGAATAAATATCCAGAGTCAAGTAATTCTACTATTAATTTTTAAAATAATTTCAATTGATTGTTTTCATCTTATTTCCTTCTTTATGATCACTTATTTTCTATCATAAAATGTTCATAAATTTTCTAATCTCAATAATAATTTCATCTCTTCAAAGCTACTACCAACCCATGTTATGTGGAGTGAACGTTTTAAAAGGCAGAAACTGTCAAAGATGGAAGATCAATGTTAAATTGTTCAATTTATGGCTAAATGTGACTAAATATATGAAGCCTTTGCATCAGTAAAGGCCTACATTTTTTTCTTCAGAACTATACAAAGAACTCATTCGTATTCATTCATAACATAAAAAGTAATGCTATGTGTATAGATGTGGGATAACTGAAAATAAGACTTAACTATTTATTTAGTTAATTCATCCAGTGCATTCACAATGAAACTTGACATAAAATGAGCCACTTAAATGCTTAGATCCCATGCTATTCATGGGTGTGCGTAAGGAAACTTATAATAATAGATAACTTAAATATAGAGAATTCCATCTATACACACACCATTCTCAATTGAATTCAATAAACATTTATCAGTGGCCTATCACTCTTGTCAAACATTTTAATTTCTCTGAGAGTCTTAGATTGAGTTCCTCTTATGAAGACTCTGAGACAGGATTTGTGTAAAAGGAATTTAATAGGATGTTTTCCAGAAGCAACCAGTAGAGCAAGGGGAAAATGAGGGAGGAAAAAAAAAACAGGAAAGCAACTATGTAAGATCAAACAACATCACATAGAGAATAATTTTCACTCAATTCCACAGGGAATCCTTGAAGGCAACGTGGGGAATATCTGGAGTTATCCCAATCATGACAACAATAAAAGGAATTAGAGTGTTAATAGCCCACCACGTATCAGTCATTGGTTAAGTTCTATCCATCGAGGAAAGGCATGTTCCTGGGCACTCCACTTTTTCACAAGCACAGACAAAGCACTATCGAGAACATACTGGGACCTAGTGCACAGAACAAAGAGTAAAGAGCTCCGAGGGCATGTGCCTGGAGCACTGACATATTTGATATGTAGGTTAAGATGAGAGAAACATTACTTTAGCATTCGAGGAGCATAAAGGCTACTGGGAAAAGTACATAAAAATCACAGGTATTGAAACAACTATTTCTCCACAACAGTAAATGAAACATGTCTTGAGATCTAGTCACACATAGAAGGAAATTAAATTTCAGCAAGTATTGTTAATAATGCCTTCTCACCCCCGTACCTTGTGTTGGTTCTGAAGAACTTACATATTCCTGAATTTATAAGAAAGGGCCTGATGTTTAGTCTACAGTGGTTATCAGTGATACGATTATTGTCCAGGCAGGTGGGGCTACATACTTTGCTGGACCCAGAGGAAATGTCAGTGTGGATATCTTTGTTCAAAATGAAGAAAATATACTGTTAAAGTACTAAAATATAATGCATGCTTTTTTGCTTTTTTCCACCATCTCTCTCTTGACTTGCCATGGTGTTTTTTTTTATTTGCTATTTAATGTTCTAAGAAAAGAAAAATTAAAATTTAAAATTTTTATCATGAATTTTACTGTTCATCTTTATATATAGTGAAATGCCAATTTTAAATGCAAATATAAGAGCATTTAACTCATATGCAGAATCACTGAAATTACACAATTCGTATTTTGTAGCCAGTACATGCATATGTATTTTGTTCTTACCAGAGAGTGGAAACACTGCACAAAATCGACTGAGCTGCTTATACTTCATTTCTTGATACATGCATATTCTACCTACGCTCTCTAACCCTGCTACTGAAAAGAAACGACTGAAAGTAAAGGAAACTATGAGTAGACCTATCTTTCTCCTTCACTTCTTCATTTTCAACTTAAGAGGTTAGCTAATTGAGGGAAATTACACAGGTAAAAAATAATGTTTTCTTTGTTGTTTCATAGAACACTATTGACTTCTTTCTGTGTTCAAAGATATTTCTGGTGCGAACGAAAAGAGCAGTCTCTAGGGGCTGTCAGTGCCCCATGTACTCAGTCATCGACGTAACTGGTTTATCTTCTACTTGCTCTGAGACTTGCTTGAACTCCCACTATGGGTCCATCTGAAGTCTGCGCTCATGAGGCGTCGCTAACGCTGTACGTAAGTAGAATGGCAAGGAACCTGCTCAGTTGTCCCATTAGACTTCAATTACACAGCACAACTTCAAAAATAAAATTATTAAGGATTCAAGATGGCTCTCTTTCCTGTGTCATCCTGCCAGTCCCTAACACTGAAGCCACACCAAGCTTTTTGCCACTCCCCAACCAGGCTCCACACTCTCCCCCTTTCCTCCTTTGCTCACCCTGTTCATTCTACCTGGAATATTCCACCCCTTACTCTTTACCCATGATTCCTATCCAATTCTAAAGACTACTTGAATCCCTTTCTTAGTCTCGCTCAAGCCTAGAATAGAATCTTTCTCCCAAACTTTCATAAAGCTTTTCTTATTCTCTTTTATGTGAGGTAGTATAGCCTTTTAAGTAAACGTTTTTCATTGAAGACAAAATACAGAAAACTCAATAATTTTTTACCAAGTAAACACACCCATTTAACTATAGCCCAGACCAAGAAGCAGATTATTACCAAACCCCAGATGCCTCCCATGCGCCTCCTCCTAGTGAATGTCTACCAAAAGTTTCTGGTCACATATCGGCTGAATCATGGGTAATGAGCCTTGGAGACTGAAGTAGTCGGCTGTTGCAGGCAGTAAGTGCCCCAGGAGCAGGCAGAAAGAAAGATGGCACCAGACCGTTAGTTCTCCACAAATGATTCTACTTGTCAAATTGCCCAGAAGATTGCTGAGAAAATTCAACAATGAAATTGGTATGAAAGAAATGGTGAAAATACAACCAGGGTCCAGCCTGATGACTGGAAGGGCTAAGCGAGGAATACATAACCCTTTGCTCTTTGAGGAGACAGAGGAGACCAGAGGCTTGTGTTTTGATGAAATATGGAAAGACCAGCAGAAAATTATCCAAGAACAAGATGCAGGCCTCGATGCCCTTTCCTCTATCATAAGTCACCAAAAACCAATGGGGCAGGAAATTGGGAATGAGCTGTATGAACAAAATGAGATAATTGATGAACTTGCCAACCTAGTGAGGAATACAGATGAGAAACTTCACACTGAAACCAGCCATGTGTATACGGTGGACAGAAATTCAACATCTTGTGGAATGATAATGGTGATTTTATTGCTGCTTATGGCTATTATGGCCATTGCAGTCTGGCCTAACAACTAGTGGCAATAAGGGGACCACCTGCGCTGACACCTGCCAATGATGGAGAAAAGCTCAGCACCCTTTTGGTATATGAAAGCTGCTCTCAGTAAATTCCCTGTGTTCAGCCCTTCTTGCCCCATTGGTGGTGGATGCTTCTGAGTTTAATACCAGACTTACATATAAGAATACTGGCCCTAGTTGAGCGACCTGGTATGTTGTCTGGCTTCTCTATGTGCACATAATAGCCCTTGTCCATGGAGATCTTGCCAAGTCTGTGATTCTCTTTTGAGTGTGAAAGCATATGGACTTTTTACTTGCATGATCTGCAAAATCCTATTCACTTTACAGTCACATAGGAAGTTCTCCAAACTTCCTCTCCAGAATGGTTCTTCTCCTCTATGATATCTAAGCATTGTCTGTCATAAATCTGTCACCACTTCCACATCCTTAGTGCATCCTCAGCTTTCTCCAATCAAAAATAAGAGCTACTTAGAGAACTGGCCTCTAGTTTCTAGGAAATTCTACCTCTGGCCCTGCAAACATGTCCCCATAGAAGAGGAAACAAAATAACAGCTATAATTTTGGGATCAAGAATATGAAAACAAATTTATATTAGAGAAAGATCAATGAATGATCCAACCACATACAACATCACCAGATGAATAAGATGTTACAAGAACTTGTCTAACAAGGGCAAAGAAAGAGTGATTGGATGACTGTTATGAAAGAATACAAAATAGCTATAGGCTTCAAAGAATAAAGTGAATGAAAACAGTTCTATGCTTTAGGATTAGAAACTTTCAGAAACTCTTTTTTTTAACAACTGTAGAGAAAGGTAATATATATACAATGCCAAAAATAACTACACTGGCTTTCATTTTTATGCTGAAGAACAACATGTTCACTTTAACGAAACTTATAATAATTAGATTAGTGATGATGAATCATTTTCTTTTGATATAACTTACATCTAAATAAGTACAATTTTTAAATTTTCACTTATTCCTATGGTAGCAAAATTTTATAATTTTGCATATTTATCCAAGACATACTATACAAAACTTTAATTTTGGGAAATAAATAGTTTGCATTTCAGATAAGCATACGTAAGAAATGCCTTAAAAGAATTTGATAACAGACAAGCCATTATCCCTTTACATTGACTAGGAGGAGAAATATAATCAAAGATTTTTTTTTCACTTTAGCTGAGTATGGTTACAGTTAAGGTTGTGTGGGGCCATCTCCCCAACCTGACTAGCTATATAATCCAGGTTCTTTTCATAGAAAGTATTTTTGAAAATGAAGCATCACTGCCGCTGCAGAATAACACATTTACATTGCTTTAGGGATTCATGTAAATTTTTTCTCCATAAGCTTCCTGAAAAGAAATCTGATTCCCTTTTAAAAGCAAACTCTAATTTTTAATCTCATTTTTTTTTTTAATTCAAAGAGGGATTATATTATTCTGTTTCTACAAAAAAAGTCTACATAGCCTCCAGATAATATTTACTTATGAGAGAAATTTGTCTGGAGATACAAAGAGTAAAAATACATTTGCAAAAGTTGTCCAAACAAGTTGAGAAATGAAAATAAGATAACATTTGACCTTGGAGTTCAGGAATAAAAACGAGAGCCAGAACAAGTGAAGAACAACTTTAGATAAAATTGTAGAAATAAATAATATTATGTTGTACAAATCTATTAAATGATACATGAAAATAATGGGAAAACATAAAGCAAAATTATCTCATGCCATTTATGAATATATTGGACTTGAAATCTCTGTCAATATATTATTTATGATTGGAAGGAAATAAAGTAATGTATACTACTCATCCATAATGTGTCAGTCACCATGCAAATTGTTTTATATTTCATGATATTTCATATAATCATCACAGAAATGTAACAGGGCAGGCTTTGATATCCTCATTTTACAAATGAAATTTAGCATCACAGAATTTAAGCACTTTCTCAAGAGCACAATGCTAAGGAGTAATGAATCTGAGACTCAAATACCAGTTTATGTACAAAACCTATTCTTTGAAAGCCAAATAAACCCCAGAAGAATTAGTTTTACCACTTCCATGTTAATATACCATAGTGGTTATATTTAACTACACAAATCTCTCTTTCTGATTTAAAAGCACTCTCTATAGAATTAAAAATAAAATCTACTTTGATCAATATTAATTTGAAATCAGTCATTCGATTACATAATAGTGTAACCATACCTTCTTTCAAAGATTATTTAAATTCAATATAAAGTGAGGGTTAATATTTCAAGTAGAGTATTGCTTAAAGTTGGGACATACCATGGTGTAGGTTGCTGAAGAATATCTAAGATTATATCTGTCGCCCCAGCTGTATTATTGATACTGCCCTTTTTTCCTCCCCAAAGTGTACTGGTTTGAGTGGCAAATTATAAAGTCCACCTAGTTATGTGCAAACGTAAGTGTGTGAAACAAACAAAATATCCAAATAACTGAGTGCTTATAAAAGAGGATAAAATGTAAATGATAAATCTAATTCAAATCAAATGAATAATATGTTTGAACAATGACATTAGTAAAACTATAACTATAGTGAAGCTTAAAGCTAGTTATTATTTGACCCAGCAGTATGAAAGAAACAGAAAAATAATATGATTTTCAGAATGATTCGATCTTGCTATTATGCTGATGCACCAAAGCTGCAAAACGCAATGCAAAGCTTAAAAATGCTTTGCTAAACCAAGCAAGGAATTTAAATACTCTAGCATGTTAATGACAGAAATCAAAAAGAAAACATCAATAATCATCAGTAAATGTAAAGGAAAAATTAAGCTATAGACAATTAATAGCTTACTGGTATATTAAAAGTGTGCTTTTTTACTTTTCCTTTTTTTAACAAAGCTGCTATTAGTTTTCTTTATTAAAAATGTTATTTGTAGTTTTCTAAAAGCTATTGTTTCTCAAAAATCCTTCTCCAGCAGCCTTCACCTGGCAACTTATCCTTGAGTGGTCAACATAGCTGTTATTGCTTCAGTGAAATTTTCTGCCCATAATCTTTCTAATATTTCCTACATTTCCCCTCATCATAGCTTTTATCTCATTGCTATAAAATTGCCTGTTTATTTACCTGCTGTCTTTACTGAACTATAAGCCCTTCAATGGAAGAGGTTGTGTTTCGCATGGAACAGTCATGCAATTAAAGCAAGTTTAATGGATGCACCCACACACCTCAATTAACTTAGCTGAGACAAAGAATGGACTTTCGTCTGCTAGATTGTATATTTACTACACAGTATTATTCATTTACAGAACATGATATAGCCTAAAGTATATCTGAACACATGTAAAATTTAGGTATCCAGATAGGAGTCGACAGCATTTTCCATCCTTTTAATTGTCAGAGTTGTATAAAAATAAAAACATGATTTAAATGGTCAGTCTAATTCTTTTTAAGTCCAAGTCAAAAAATATTTGTCATACGTGTTTTAATGGCTCAAGGGATTTTTATCCTTCCTATCCAATGATATGGTAAGATACCAATCCAGTAAATAAAGATGGGTGCAAAGAAATCCACCACTTTTTTTTTAATGTATAAACAGAAGAGTCTCTAGATAATCTAACTGTATTTCGAAAACTCTAAATGAACAGATGAAATGACACTCATTTTTTAAAATAAAATCATAATGTAATCATGTTTAGGATTCCCATGTCATTAAAGCCAGTATATTTTAGCCTAAACTTGAATTAACTCCCTGCACTCTGCATTTCATTGAAGTTGGTATTGATCAAAGGCATCCAGGGCCTAAGTACACTACATAGCCTGATTTAAGACTCGAGTTGTCCCCAGAGTCAACTCATACTTTTGCATGTATGCCACTAGATTTAGGTTGTATTTTACTCATGATCTAAGCTGGTCTGAGGGCAGACAACATCAGTATCTGAATTATAAGAAAATCCAAAACATTTGCAGCTCTTAGACATATACAGAAAATAATTTGCACAGTTTTCAAAAGCTGGGCATTGGTTATTCCTAAAATTGGTCCTAATTGGTCTCTGATGAAATACAATTTATAAGGTTTATCAGATTAATAAGAAAATGTTGGATAATATAAGATTGTGGTACTTTTACAAATTGCATATTCTTTGTAGGTAGAGCATTCTCAAAATATTTAGAATTTAATTTTAAACATTATTTTATAATTTAGATTAAAATGGATTTTCAAATATTTACAAAAGCTTTTCATAAATGCTTCCTCATAGAAACATAGATGGCAAAATTGTGTAGTAACATACAAAAAATATTTGGGTATGATAATATAATATATTCACCTTGTTTGGAACTTCCATGTATCTTTCATTTCTCTTGCCTCCTGCATAAGTCAGTAATAATCCACGCTTGAATATCTGCTTTCTATGTGGATCCTTCCACATTGCTTTAATTTCTGGCAATTCTCCAACTATCTACACCTCATCTGTAGATACATCCCAAGACATTTAGATGAGACTTTACCCCAAGCTTCTTTGCATACTAATAAGTAGCTTTGAGCAAAATGGAAATGTTCTTTTCCCTGCAAAGGCAAAATAGCACTCTTTTTAATTTAATTTTCAACAAGTACATTTTTTTTCTTTCATTCTGAACTGCATTATTAGCTATTGGCTTCTGAGTCTTTTTAGATTGTTTCTCATTTGTATCTCTGCTTTAACATTGCTTCTTCCAAATCTCTATCACCAATTACAGTAAAACATCTTAGAAAACAAGCTCACTGATTGAGCCAAATTCAGAGAGACATTCAGTAACGCATTCACATTTGTTTAATAACCTCGTCCTCATCCGTAATCCATGAGTTTAATTAAACTCTGTGCTTTTATTTCCAGGCATACATTTTCAATGTAATCTTCCTGAATTCAAACGAGTCTTTGCCCCAGTCAAATGATACTTACAAGAATTATAAGCAAAAGCAATGACTCAGTGCAAACCATGGAGTTCAGTGTTCAGTCTCATACGAGATATTATTTCCCAAGAAGGTATTGTATGGAGCATTTCCCCGTTTATGCCTTTTAATTGAAAGTATTATGGAAAAGAAATTGGTGAGAGGAGAGCCTCTGACAAGAATATTATAATACAAATTTATTAACTGGAGACCGGTATATTAAACCCCATTAAGCATTGCATACTTAAGATTTGCTAAGAGGGTAGATCTGAAGTTGAATATTCTTACTACACATAATAATAATAATAATAATAATAATAATAAAGGGGGCAGGAGGAAACTTTTGGAGGTGATAGATATATTTATGGTCTTAATGGTGGTAATGTTTCCATGGGTATATACTTATCCCCAAACTTATCAAGTTGTACACATTAAATATGAACAGATTTTTACATGTGAAAAAAAACCAGAATAAATAAATAAACAAACCCCTACTAGCAGAAAGCTAAAATGACTTAAACAGAAAGGATTATTTGATATGAAATTGAACATTGGAACAGATGTAAATTTAGCCATCTCTGTGCATATTTACACTTTCTACCACATATCACATTTGCCTATGTATTTTATTGTGAACTGTATAAAGGCATAATGAAATGAAACAAAAGGTGTTAGGCTAAACACATTGCTTTCAATTACTAAAAAGAAACTTAAACTGGACCAAAAACAAACAAACAAACAAAACCAAAACCAAAACAAAACCACTGTAAGTATTCCTATAACTTTGGTGACTTATCCATAAAAGTTGAAGATGCACAGTTCTCAAAGAACTCAGGCCTCGCCTGGTCCATTTAATTCTCAACTAACCCCTGTTTCTTTCAGCTTCCAATAAGGTCTTTATCTCTGACCGATTTGCAAGCATTTCTTTATTCTCTAAACTTCAAACAGGTCTATTTTCATGGATATTTACCACAGGTTTTGATGAGTCTATTATTGCTGCAGTTGATTCTTTCAGTGAGTTCAGTCTTCTGGTGGGATCAGGGATTCAATCTCTGCTCCTAGTTACTAAAGCACCCAGGAAATTGACGTGCTGTCAGTTTTGGTCAAGTTTCAGTTGGGAGTAAAGGAGATCTTTTTTTTTTCCTTTTAAACAATAGAGATAAAATGTATGTAGACTTTTAAGCATGTGTTCAATCCAAATGCACTTCAAACATAGTCTTTAAATATCATACTATTACCTTGTTTTTTCTTATTTCCTAAAGTTTTTCTCCAGTCTGTCATGATCATTAGCTCCATGTTCTTGAATTTTCTTTTCCTCTTCTGCTAGAATAGAGCTTCCAATTTTACAGGCATAGTGAGGTCTGAGCCCTTCAGAATTGTAAATGACCTGGTGAGTGGAAAGTTATTCTGACATTTTCTGCTCTACATTTCAAAATTTCACTTCTTTATCTCTTGTATCTACCAGTACCAACAAGTTACCCCTTTCCCAGGAGAACATTTTCCCAATTTTTTTTTACTTTTTAGTATCTGCTGCTTTTGAATTAAAGTTGCAATTCCAGTTATTTTATCTATCTGCAGCATATTAATGAACCAAATATAATAGAATAAAGAAATATATAAATGCACAAGGAAATAAAAATAAACCTACTAAACTTAGGAGGAAACTAGTTGCCAAAAATCTCATGTATTCTTATGTATCTACTTTCATCATGCTGCTTGAGAGATCTGATATTTTATGACTATCAATCCGGGTTCAGTATAGGAAATGGAAACTCAGAGAGGTTTTAATTAGAGAGTGAATTAATTGTTAGCAAAACCATTGCAGGAGCTAGAGAAACCACCTCTGAGCTTGGCATTAGCAAGTTACTCCCAGCATGTTGCAGAACTCATTCAGTGAGGAATCAGGTGTTGCCAGTGGAATACGGATATCAGATGCACCTTAGTTGAGATACAGTACTCAGGAAGCTAGAGTCAGGAAAACGCCATGATTGTAACTGCCTAGAACCAAGCTGTCATTGCTGCTGCAACTACTTCTCTCTCAAGTGGAGAAATCAGAGACCAGACGCTAGACTTCAGGGAGAAAAAAAAAACACACACACCAAAACAAAGGCCAAAGCAATGTCTCTACAAGTTAGGCTGGTGCATGCAATTATTAGAGCCTGGCCTTTGTCCATAGCTCTAGCTGTAAGGGAGTCTTCAGATTGTTGAGCTTTCAGGGCTTTCCATTATAGAAAGACGCATGAGATAATGTGACAGAATGCCAAGTGCTTAATTACTCCATCCTATACAATATATAAGATGAAGTTTACTCATTCGATTCCGCAGAAGATAAAGAATAATCATTCCTTTCAAGAACATTCCTTAGAAATATCAAATCCCTGAATTAAAAGTTAAAAGTAAATCTAAGAAAATGGAAAATAAATCTATGCATCATACTAATTCTTGATATTTTCATTCCATCGCAACATTTATAAAATAATATTTCCATAATCAAAGTGGAAACTGCAAAAGAATCCTAAGTTTGGGGTAAAGATTCAGTTCTCAAGGAGAAGGCATTGCAACATAGATTTTAAAAGGTAGTGTTTTTGCTTATGCTAAGATTTAGGAGCAACTATCCAGATCCTTGAGGATGTTAGAAGGAAAAATCCAAACTCTTCCTTATAAGAGGGTCACTTATGAGAGAAAGCAAAACCATTTAGCTACCTCCGATCCCAGTCTATCAGTAGGCAATTAATGTTTGAGATCTATCCTTTTAGTCCCAGTCCTTTGCAGATTTTGAATTAGTGAGCATTCGGTAAATATTTGATGAATAAATGAATAGCATTTAAGATGATTTATTGAATCAACACGAAAAGGCTAAATTATATTCACTCTATTATAAAATGAGTTAGAAAAGTATGTCGTAAGTCATTGAAAGGTTTCTAACAGAACAGCTAAAGTGAAAGTTTCAGTTAGTAACTGGGAGAATTTCAGTCATTTGGATAACTCATGGTTGTGAAATAGCTTACTCACCAAGGATACCAGGTAAACTAAGCAGAATTATTGTATTAATTTTAGATAAATATTCTCAACTTAATAAAAGAAAGTTTACAGTTGTTTTGTTTCTCATTTCGCCATCAAAGCTTTACATATTGTTCATACAGTTTCTCTTATAAAGATGAAAGCTAAAATAAAGTAACAATATAGAACCTGTCACCTTAAGTTATTTATGATTAAATAAATAAAACACGGAACCTCACATTATTTAAAATACTTCATTTCAGAGATAGTAACTTCCAAAGGAATATTTATCATTTGTATAGTCCTAAAATGTATTACACCCTGAACATTGTATTGCTGCTAAGATTTTGGCTAAGAATGATACGTAAGTTCAAGTTTAGTTTTTTCTCACACAATAGATCTCTAAAGAAAATTTTTATATCGTTAAAATTTTTTAAACAACTATTCTCTAGAAGTGGAGTATAATTTACAGCAATTGTAACCTATATGTTTTGCAATTTTCAATGTATTTCAGAGAAAAAAGTAATTGATTTTTATATTGATATGCTCATTTGACATTCACAAGGATGTAGTCTAAGTGAAACCTAGAAACTAGCTTTGGCCATTATATCTAATTTATAATACTTGCCTTAAATATTACATGCAAGTTGATCACATTCTCTTGTATTAGTGAGTTGATTGAATACTTACCAGTATATTACATATTATATACATATAAAATTTTAATTTCTAAAATATTTTATATCAAGGAATGAGATTAAGGATATATTAGAGAACAAGAAGCAAGAAACAAAAAAATAGGTCTGCACACGTGTGCTCATAGATATGATGGTGAACTATGTGGTACCAATTCACAAAAAATGCTAGATCTCAGGGTTTATGGCTCTGAAATTCAATGTATAGCACATCATATTTATGATTAGATATTACTGGAAATCTCAGTATGCAGTAAAATTTCTTTAAAATAAATATAACGATACAGTTATTTAACTGAGAAGACATATTTTCACATTCCTCGTGGCTATTCATTTTAAAGATATATTTCTCCTTGCCAAATGTACAGTGAATGAGAAATGGCTAATAGTAGATTAGCCATGCTAGTTTGAAGCAAGAAAACTGTTTTGAAAAAAATAATTACTGTTAGTGAGATGAATAGATGTATTGACTAGCTTACATGTAAGTGTTACATATACCAACTTTTCCTTTCAGTGTTTCTGAAACTGGAATAAAGAACCAGCCCTGCCCTCTCTCCCCTATTGGAGAATATTAATTATATCAGAGTTAGGAAAGTAGGGATTTGCTAAGGTCTTGCAACTTAGATAAATGGTCCTCTATTAAAGACTGTTTTCTTAAAATGTGTCCCATATACTATCAATGAATCTCTTTTGGCTTCAAGTGAAAAAGGCTGGTTTTGGTCGCTTGCAAGTAAATTAAATTAGCTGATACAACTGAAGATTTAGAAAAATGATTGTGGGCAAACAGTATACTTTTCATAAATTTTACATGGTCACTTATTTCTGTAGTTTACTGTTGATAAGAGCACTTGGAAGTCAAGAAAATAGATTGAAAAATGATCATGTTTTGTATTGATACCAGTGTTATCCTAACACAATTCTTTAAATAGGGATAAATTATGCATATGATTATACTTGACAGCATTTCTTGATAATTCTGACATACCTTGGTGAATATTGTATACATAAAAATGCATTTCAGACAAATATAAATCATTTGTTAAATTTTTGCTTTTGGGAATTATTCTTGACATTGCTCTCAAACTTTCTAAGCAAAAGTTGGTTATATATGTAGTGTTTAATTGATGCTGTTAAATATACTTTTACATTTTTGAGTATTGTATTTATTTGTTCTTCTGATTTATTATTTGCACAATATTTAAGAAGTGGATTATTTCAAGTAGAGATAAAATCCCATTCAAAGAAGGACAATGAATCTTACTTTTGCCCTTTTAGTAGCTTTCCTATTTATTCCTTTACTACTCTCTATTCCACTGGCCTTCCCACTTCCAGTTTATACTCATATCAGTAACACAGCCTTTGAGAGCTTTCATTTCTTTTCCTGCCACATACTGGTCATGTAATTTTTGGCAAGTTACCTAACTTCATTAAGCTGCAGTTGCCTTATATATAAAATAAAAATACTTATAGTACCTATGTCTAATTTTTGATGACAAAATTATAGAATTTACCTAAAGTGTTTATCCCAGCAACTGATACAAATTAAGAGTTCAATAAACCTTACTTATTCCTCCTATGTGGACTTTTTGGTTGATGCTAAATAATGTAATAAGTGATGTTTTAGAATGAGGGAAAACAGAGATATCTGGAAGTGGATTGGAATAATTCTCTGGTTATCTGGGGTGAGATAAGATATATTTTGATTGCCTAAAACTTTTTAAATCTCCCTGTAAGATAATTGAAAAGATAGTAAAGATTATGAATTATATTGGAAAAACTAAGAAAAAATTTTTTTTCTTGATCATATATGTGCCTTATTTACAGAAAATTTTACCTGAATGACATTCAGGGGAAATGAAACCTAAATTTAATAATGCCATATTTTTCAAAAGCATATGTATTCATGATGGTACACACCTAAGTAATCTCTTTACAGATCCCTTTCTTTCCAACAGAGTTTGATTTTTTTTCTATATAAATGGACTTCTTTAAAGATAAAATTTAGGAATATAATAACATCTTTCAGTATAATGGTAATTACAGAATTGAAAATATCCCATTCTTATACCTATGTGCTAAACGTTTACAAAACCCACAAATAGGAAATACTAAGATTGGTTATATTTATAATTTTAAACACAATTTGTTAATTCTTTGACATGTATGCAATTGTAAGAGAAATAAAAACCTTACATTTTACATAGTCTCTATTGTCATCTTTGAATAAAGACAAGCAAACAAACAAAATTAAAATCCATGGCCCCAGAAAGATCCATGAGTAAGAGAAGTATATTTTTTTAACCTATAGTTCTTTTTCGGTTACCATTGTCATGTTCTAAGCTAACAGATCAATTTGGAGAAAAGAATAAATGCACATAGCCCTCAATTGTTTGTTAGTAAGTTAGTTCATAGAGATGTTCCTAGTTCATTTTGTCATTTCAATTTACAGTTGATCACAGACAATTTTATCCATATCTTAAGATTCTTTAAAAACTGAACTAGATTCAAGCCACCAGTGTTTATAACCATATAGTTTTGTGTATGTTTTTTTGTTTTCTCACAAGATTTCACTTGGAAAATGTGGTCTTTTCTATTTTTACTTCACTCCTTAAATTATGCAAAGTATGTATGTGGCTGTACCTGGAGCAAAACTCTTTTTGAGTTACTGTTGCAAGATAAAAGTGGAATTAACATTTTGGTACTTAGAAAATGGTGGCTGCGCTTTAAGAGTTAGTCATTCATTTAAACATATTAGTTTTATTATCTATAAGAAGAAATGCTAATGTATCAGTATACAAAAAGCTGTACATAATAAAAAGCTAACAACCTTCAGGGTATTCATTCACCATAAAACTAATTTCACACCTAGTCTATTATGTAATGTGCTATGAAAATGGCTCGATGCTTCAAGATATCATTATACTAGCTTGCAAATACAAATTTGGTTCTCTTCTTTGAAATAAAGACTGCACACACAGTAATAATCAAACTCCTAGACTTGATCCATAAATTTATTCTTATTTTCCACATTTAGAAAATCTGTTTCCATAATAACCCAATCACAAGAGAGTAAAGGTAGACAGATAAAAATATTTGTTATCCACATATCTCTATGCTAGGTGGGATGGTAGACTAAAACATGTGGTGATTTCACTGTACTGATCCTCTCTCCCAGATATTTCCTTCTAGCAATTTCTGGCTGGAATGTCTTACAAGAATATTCATAGTAGAAACATTATCGTACACTGACAATATGCACTGTGACACTGAATGATACTCAAGCAAATAACTTGGAACATCATTTTTTAAAATATATATTTTAGAAAAGAAAAAGTTAAATCAAACAATAGAAGCTTCATATTGTACCTAAGATGTGTAATTTTGAATATCATAATTCACTGATTCTGTCCTTTAACAGTAATATTAAAGAAAAAAACATTTTTTGACTCAGAGATCCTTATTTTCTCTTTTTTTCGTAAGCATTCCATTTGGACTGGATTTGATTAATTAGTAATTTAAAAGACTTGGTTTTTTTGTTTTTTTTTTGTGAGGAAGATCAGCCCTGAGCTAACATCCATGCCAATCCTCCTCTTTTTTTGCTGAGGAAGACTGGCTCTGAGCTAACATCTATTGTCAATCCTCCTCTTCTATTTTTTTCCCCCAAAGTCTCAGTAGATAGTTGTATGTCATAGTTGCACATCCTTCTAGTTGCTGTATGTGGAACACCATCTCAGCATGGCCGGACAAGCGGTGCATCAATGCGCGCCTGGGATTCGAACCCCGGGCCGCCAATAGCGGAGTGTGCGCAATTAACCGCTAAGCCATGGGGCCGACCCCTAAAAGACTTTGATGTGTGGTGTTACAACACAATCAGGTAGCAGGTTGTTTTGTTTTGTTTTGTTTTACATATCCAGTTGACTGTAATAATGGGAGAAAAGGAAAAAAAAAAGAGAGAGAGAAGAAATCCCTTTGGAATCTTTTGAAGAAAAGCTGATGACCATAAAAAATGCAAAGCATCCCAGATAGACAAATTAAGCCTATAGTCCTTAAATTTAAGACTTTTTTTTTTTTGGTGAGGAATATTAGCCCTGAGCTAACATATGTCACCAATCCTCCTCTGTTCGCTGAGGAAGACTGGCCCTGAGCTAACATCCTTGCCCATCTTCCTCTACTTTATATGGGACGCCGCCACAGCATGGCTTGACAAGCGATGCATCGGTGCGCCCAGGATCCGAACCCAGGGCTGCTGCAGCAGAGCGCGCGCACTTAACCACTACACCACCAGGCCGGTCCCAAATTTAAGATTTTTATAAAGCATTAGTTATGCAGTGTTCTGCAAAATGGTATTGATAACTAAATATAGTTCAATATGTAGATGAATTTATGTACTCAGTATTTTTCTAGTATGTATGTGTTAGTATAGTTGATCTTAAGCAATATGTAATAGTTTTTTTATCTACCACTAAGATATTATGTTAATCATTGATTGACTATTGAATTTGGAAAAAGGAATGAATTCTATGGTAGTTGATAGCAGGGTCATAATATCATGAAAAATATGTTTTTTAACTTTTAATGTTATTATAGTATATTTCATAACAACTCAATACAATCATACAAATTGTTGGTAAAAAATATTTAGATATTTGTAGTTTCCTTTTAAAGCTACTCAAATAATTAAATGAAATTATAATTTTTTTTTGCTT
This sequence comes from Diceros bicornis minor, assembly GCF_020826845.1. Classification (NCBI taxonomy): domain Eukaryota; kingdom Metazoa; phylum Chordata; class Mammalia; order Perissodactyla; family Rhinocerotidae; genus Diceros; species Diceros bicornis. The sequence goes on from NC_080750.1 coordinate 27,059,140, forward strand.
TAACAATAAAAACTATGAGTGTCTGAATCTAAAATTTTCCAATTTACAATTTACATTTATAATTTTACTAGAAAACATCAGGAAAAACATTTAATTTGGCAATATTTAACATATATATTCAATATGAGAAAGTAAGTACATTTATTTAAAAGAAAACATATTGATAATAGACAATCTATGTGAGACATATAATTATTTCTTTATTAAAATCAGGTGGAGTAACATTGGATTAGGTAATTCTGACAACCACTCATGAAGGCCAAGAGACAAGCTGGAAAATATATATATATACACACACATCTATATGATATCAAAGATTCAATGAAACAGTGAAAAAAATACAAGAAAAAGATTCAGGAGAAGATGGAAAGATGATCGTTTAGCCAAGCGTTTTGGAGCATCTTATTATAGAAATATTACATGGTGTTCCTTGGGAAAAAAGAATAATCTCCAGATGATAGCACAGAAAAGCAGAGAGGAAAGAAGAGCTTGAAGATGGTAAATATATGGGTGAATCCAAGAGAATGTTAACTGGATAAAATAAGGAAGAAAATAAAAGAATAATGCAGTGTTACAATTTGCTTAGCCAAGCAAGCATGATTCATTCAGTACCCTAACATTAAAAAAAAAAAATTGAACTCACAAACACCACAAAATTGTCAAGCTAATATAGGAATAATATAGAATAATAAAACATATCAATCCAAAAGAAAGACAGAGGAAAAGAAATACTGAAAAAGTAAGACAAATAAGTCATCTATAGTAAGTTGGTAGAATTACACTAATGCGGATCAGAAATGACATTAAATGTAAATTGACAAACTGAATGCTGAAATTTAAAGAAAAGTAATTGACAATTGGAGTAAAAATTATATGCTATTTATAAGAAACATCTTCAAAATGTAAGCACATAGAAAGTTTGGAAGTAGAATGATGGAACAGATGTAGCATGTGTGGTAGACAACCTCTGAGATGGCCCCCAGTGATTCTCACCTTCTGGACTTCACAAAATTGTGTAGTGCAATAACATGGCAAGTAGAGCTGGTCTGCAGAATTTTGAGGCAACGTCAGTGTGTCCTATAGTCTAGGTCGTAAAACACAATGTGACTTCCACATTGCTCTCTCTGGAGGAAGGCAGACTTCATGTCACGAGCATGCTTAAGCAATCTGTAGAAAGGCAAACTTGAGCAGAACCTGAGGACCCCCCCAGCAAGAGTCAGCACAGAATTCCAGTTACGTTAGAAAACTACTTCTGAAAAAGATTTTCCAGCCACAGTCAAACCTTCAGATAACTGTAGTCTCAGCTTCCATCTTGATCGCAACCTTTTGAGAGACATACTAGTCAGAAATCTCCTGCTAAGCCGCTCCTTTACAGAAACTGTGAGAAATAATAAATGATTATTGTTGTTTTAAGCCACTAAGTTTTGGGATAAATTGATATGCAGCAACAGATCACAGATAAGTCACGTAAACACAAAACAACCCAATAACTACAATAAAACAACTAGTATGGCTACATTAATAACTGATAAAGAAGATTTTTACAAAGAGCGTTACTAGAGATAAATAGGGACATGCCATAATGATAAGATTTACTCACCAAGAATATATAAAAATTCTAAATATTTAACTTTCAATAATACAATTTTTAAATAAAGCAAAAAAAGGCAACTGCCTCACAGTCAAATAAAGCTAGAAATCCATAACTAAAAGATATCTACAAAATTTCCATATGTTTACAAACTAATATATAATATATACTTTATGTATAATATGAATAATATAAGATATAATATCTTATGGGTCAGTGAAGAAACACCCTGGAAATTAGAACATATCTTGGATGAGATGATAAGAAAAATACTACAAACCAAAATTGTGTTAAGCAAATGAAGTCATTTTCGAAGAGAAATTTATAGCCATGAATATGTTATAAAAGAAGAAAGAATGCCAAAAACCTAACAGTATATTGCAAGAAGCTAGAAGAAGTACTACCCTATGGAAGGTAGAAGTAAGAATAATAAAGATAACAAGAGAAATTAATGAAATAAAAAACAAACATAAAATATATGTAATCATCAAAGACAAAATTTATTCTCTACAAAGCCTTGAAATTTTAACTATTTGTTAGTATTAACAAAATAATAAATGAAGGTGCAATAATCATTGTCCAGAATAAACAGGAGGACATCATGGACATCATTATGATCCTGCAGACATTAAAACGGCAATAAATTAACATTATGAAAAACATATTGTTAAAAAATGAAAATTTAAATTTCATAGACAAATTACTAGAAAAATACAACTTAAAGAACTGAACCAAAATTAAATAGAAAATCTGGGCATTTATTTAACTATTCAACATTTTGAAATGTTCAAAAAAAATCTTTCCACAATCAAAACTACAGGCATTCATGGCTTCAACAGAGAATTGTAACAAAAATTTACAAAAGAAGTAATTTCAAAATTACAAATATTCTTCCAGAAAATGGGTATGGTGAAAACCCCATCAACTCACTTTTGTAGTCAACCAAACCATGATACCAACAGCTGGCAAAGATGTTGGAAGAAGGAAAATGGCAAGCCAATGTCAAAAACCTGAAAAATATATTAACAACCTGAAATGATTTTATAAAAAATGGGCAATGAATTTTATTGAATAATTTTATTTCTGCAAATATCGATATTATCATACGGTCATTCTCCTTTACTCAATTTATGTGTAAAACTAATTTTGAAAGTTTAAACATTTTTCATGCCAGCCATCTCCATGTCCTGAAAATCACAGTCACAATCCTTTTCAAGACATATCTGTTTCTTTTTGTTTAATTATTGCTACTGTGATGGATACATTTTATGTGTCAACTTTTAGTGAGGCTGTGGTGTTTGGTCTACTCATTTGGTCAAACGCTAGTCTAGATATTGCCATGATGATATTTTGTAGATGTGATTAATATTTACAATCAATTGCCTTGAAGTAAGAGATTACCCTCCATAACTTAGGTGGGCCTCATCCAATCTGTTGAAGGACTTAACAGATAAAAACATGTTTTCCAGGGAAAGAATTCTGCCTCAAGACTGTACCATATAAACCTTGCCTCAGTTTGCAACCTGCTGTTTTTCTCTAAATATGACATACATCATTTTTCCTATGAGAGTTTCCTTCCTAATCGTTGTCAGTTCAAAGCCAATGCTACATATTTTAGTTTTTGCCTCTAGGTTCCAATATCTTATTAAGTCAGTTCCTGTCACAATAATTGTATGTAAAAAGCCACCCCGAATCTCAGTGGCTTATGACAATAAACATTTATCTCATGCAAGTTCTGCAGGTGGGTGACTGTAGCTCATCAGATTTAGTGGTTAGATGGCTGTGCTTAAGTCTGCAGGCTGGTTTTGCTTTCTTCAAAGCTGAAGACTGAGTTCACATCTCTTCCATTTTGTAGCCCAGGCTTAAGAGGCAGCAGTTCCTGGGGCATGCTATTTTCATGGCAGATCACCAAAGTGCCGGGAACGAACACAACTGTGTAAACACCTTTAAGATTTCTGCTCAAATTACACCTGGTTGTGTTATAGTGGACTACTCAAGTCACTTTGCTAACCTGGACGTCAATCAACAGAGAAATATATTCTGCTCACAGTGTAGGAGAAGAGAAGTGGGCCAGACATAACCCAAGCTTTCAGAGAAAATTTTGTTAGAACTCGGCTTTCCACCTGAAGTAAGAAGAGCTATTCATTGTTTCTGATGTTTCTATTGAGTCAAACACAGATTCTCTTTGTCCAGATCCACCATCTAAACTGTCGCCAACAGTTACTGTCCCAGAAATATATCTCCCAACCTCTACTCTCCCAACTCAGCACTCTATACTGCACCCCCTCGGTGGGACCTACCCTGTTGTGATGTATAGACCAAGTCCAAAAAGTGAAAAGGATTAATTAAATTTCCACAACAAATATGTCAAATTTTTTCAGAATATCATATTTTTTAGTTCTTACTTTTTTTAAAATTCAGCTTGCCTGATCACTTGCTATCAAGTGAAATTTTGACCTAAATATTTAATTTTATAACAACCCACAATCTCAAGATATGGATCATTCTTTTGAAATTTTTCTTTTTATTCTATTTTATTTGGTAACTATAAAAGTTTATATTTACATTTGCATATCCAATGCACATATTTAATGCCAATGTCTCCATAAAACCTCAATTAGAGTGAAGGTTTAGAACTTACTCAACTTCATATATGATACATGAGAGCCGGCCCCGTGGTGCAGGCATTAAGCTCGGCGTGCTCCGCTTCAGCAGCCCAGGTTCACCCGCTTGGATCCCAGGCACAGACCTACACCATTCAACAGCCATGCTGTGGCAGCGACCCACATATAAAGTAGAGAAGTACTGGAACAGATGTTACCTTAGGGCTAATCCTCCTCAAGCAAAAAGAGGTGCATTGGCAACAGATGTTAGCTCAGGGTGAGTCTTCCTCAACAATAAAAAATATGATATATGGTAAATTAAGAATTTCTATTTGAAATTCTGAGGTTTAGTTCTGACTAGATCTTTAGAAGTTAATAAAATTGGTATTTCATGGTGTTTCCAGTTAATCTCTTCTGTGGTTCTTATAGGAAAATTCACTTCAGATACTTTCCTAAATAAAGGAAGAAGCCACCAAATATGGATAATATATTAAATTTGTTTTATCATTTAAATTATAACAGACTTTTATAAAACAAAGGAGAAAAAGTATATTGTATTGATTTGTTCATGTAATTAACATACGGTCTGATCATTCTTAATTGAAATTTTAATGTTTTCTGGAATTTCTGCTTCCCTATAAAGAAATTTTAATAGGTATAGAGCTTCAGTTTTACAAGATGGAAGGAGCTATGGCGATTGATGATGGTGATAGTTGTACAAAAATGTGAATCTATTTAATTACACTGTACATTTAAAAATGGTTAAGATGATAAATTTTTTATGTGTATTTTACCAAAATAAAAAAAGAAAAGAAAAATCATACATATAAATTCTATATTAAGATTAATTTGATTGTATGTTTTAGAGACTTTACTCAAACTGGCTAAAACCCAAGAGAAATTGATTCGGTTACATGACTATAAAGGTTACTTAACCTTCGCACTCTAACCTTTGACATGGATAGATCCAGATGAAGCAGGATATCAGAACACTTTCTCTCTTACTCTCTCCAACTTTCAGCTCTGCTTTTCAAAGTGGCTTTATTTTGAAACAAGCCCTCTTCAAGTTGTGACCCAGAGGCCCAGCTTAGCAATGCCAGAAGAAAAACCTTCTCTCTCCAAATACCGCCAGTCAATGCCTTGGATATGGTTCTGTTTAGCAAGGCGTTTGTAACATGTTCAGCCACAGACAATCACTATGACTAGGGGTATGTGGTGCTCTAATCGGCCAAGCTAAATCTTGTGCCTATTCTGAGCACACGGTTGTATCAGGCCACACCCCCACGTGTACTGACTGTAGAAGAGAATGCTGTTCCTGAAAGGAGACTGAAAAGCTTTAAGAAGAAGAAATGTAATGCATACTGGGCAGCAAAGACCAGGGTTTTCTTTGTTACGTTAATATTTGTTTGTCCCGCCTAAGAGCAAATTTCTACAATAAATATTTTATCTTTAAAAAGAGTACACAAGTTTAATGCACATAACATATCTAATTATATCCCAATTGTTTCAGATGTCAAAATGTGTTCTTCTAAATAACAAACAAAAAATCAACACAAAAATGATTTACTGTAATAGTTACAGAAAATATTCTCAAAACTACCCTAAACACTAAAGGTATTGTACTGAAATTACTTTTTTCTTAATTATACCAGCAGACAAACATAATAAACAGCAAAACATAATATGAAAGAAAGCAAAACAAAAAAATTATATTAACCCATATAATTCGACATTTTGAGGAAAGAGTTATTAAAAATGGATTGAGTTGTGTATGCCCACATCAGATGGTTGCTGCTTCATTGGGAGAGGGCTGCTCCACACTATATAAATCTGAGGAGAAACTCTTGCTACAAATATATGTATATATTTAAGTATTTTTTAAAAATTTCTGTTTAGAACTCAATTCAATCTATTAATGCCTGAAAAAGTTTATAATGCTGACAACTTTTAATTTGATACCTACTGCATTTTCTTCTTCAACTCTTACTATTGCCATTCACATTTTCGAGCATAAGTTCTTTAAAACTTACAGTCATATGAATGCTAAATATCAGCTCACTTATAGGTTTTAGAAATGGTACAAATGAGAACCTTTCCTAAAAAGCCTGTACTGGAAGCAAAATGAAATTGCACAAAATTAAGAGTAGTTTATTAATTTAGTTTTACTAAGATTGGCCAATATATATTCTTTTAAAATTTTATATATTACCATATTTAATATTTTATTAAATTTAGCTAGTTATTGTTTAATTTAGTTTGAATAGCATTCATATGCTTAAAAGTTTAAAAAAACGTGAACATGCGCTGCTACAACACCTAGTAAATGTTGTTGAACCATTCCTCTGAAATAAAGCTCCACATAATTAATATTGAGTAGACACAGGGAAATCATGGTTCATGGGTCCAAAAACATTAATAGTTTTGATAAGCTTATTCACTGCTCAAATCTGATTCTGGCATATAATAGATGTTTATGAAATATTTTTTGACTTATGCATCTATGATCATGACTTAAAAACATTTAGATGATCAGAATGTAGATAAAGCATTCCCGAAGTTTTATTGTCTAAAGAAGAGCATAAGTGCTTTCATGAGGCCCAATATTTAGAGCCAATATGTATACAGCTCTTAGGATCTGCTAGGCACAGTTCTAAGTACTTCACATATATTAAAGCACTGAATCCTCACAACAACTCTGTGAGGTATCTGCTATCATTATCTCCAATTTAACACCTGACGAACTGAGACACTGGGAGTCTGAGTATCAGATTCAAGGTCGTCAGCTGGTAAGTCTTGGGGCTCAGTCCCAGCCTGGCTAAGAGTCCACACCTTCACCATTAAGCTATAAAACAGTGAGTTAAATATAAGAAACTTTTTTTTTTTTTTTTTTTTTTTTTTTTTTTTTGTGAGGAGATCAGCCCTGAGCTAACATCCGCCAATCCTCCTCTTTTTTTGCTGAGGAAGATGGCCCTGGGCTAACATCGGTGCCTATCTTCCTCCACTTTATATGGGACGCCGCCACAGCATGGCTTACCAAGCAGTACTTCGGTGCGCGCCCGGGATCCGAACCAGCGAACCCCGGGCCGCCGCAGCGGAGCGCGCGCACTTAACCGCTTGCGCCACCGGGCCGGCCCCAAAACTTTTTTTTTTTTTTTTTTTTTTTACTTCAAATGCTTAAAGTGAATATATAAAGGAAACACAACAGAGCATCTGGCATTTATATTGACAAACAAAAGATAGGTTCACTAAGTCAATTAACAGATTGTATCCCTGTAATAATTTTGTCTTATTTTATTACTAATAACTGCAGTTTTGCTATGAACAGTTCTGAATTTTTAAAATCATTTCCTATGTTTCTAGTGGTAGTTCTGCTGTCATTCATGGCTTGTAATTGCTTGGATTTTAAAATATTCTGTATTTCCAGCAACTAGAAGGATGTGCAACTATGACATACAGCTATCTACTGGGGCTTTGGGGAAAAAGTGGAGGAGGATTGGCAATAGATGTTAGCTCAGAGCCGGTCTTCCTCAGCAAAAAGAGGAGGATTAGCATGGATGTTAGCTCAGGGCTGCTCTTCCTCACAAAAAAAAAAAAAAAAAAAATTCTTTATTTCTAGGGGTCATAGTAAATTCGATTTAACCCTCATACTAGAGCCTAATAGTAGATAGATCTCTCTCTGCAGAAACAATCTCCACCAATTGAAGTATGTGTGTGTGTGTTACAAAAGTATTAATAATCACGCATAGGTCAGTCTGATTCTAGATCTCACAGACCTTGAGGTAACCTTCAGCATTCCTTCTATTAAAAAAAAAAAAGGAGAAAAAAAAAAAAAAACTAGGAACTTGTCTATGGAAGCCCCAAATGCTGAAGTAAGCCATGCCATCTGTGTGTGGTAAGCATCTTCGCTCAGTTCCAAGATCATTCCTGCTTACATTTCTCTGAATATTAATGACATCAAACTGTGACATGTCCCTTGTTGGGTCTGATTTCATAGCATTTCCTATTTTAACAAATATCATGATAAGGGTATATTGTAACCATCTTTTCATAGTTCTTGGCATGAAACATTAAGCAGTGCAGTGAAGCATAATAATTTTCATATTCTGCTGATATGGAAACCTCTAAAAATCTTAATAAGCAAGATACATGACACCTAACAATTAATTAGAAGGAACATGTCAGATTTCTAGTGACAATATGTGAACCTTAGAATTTTTATGAAAAAAGACATTAAAGCAATAGTCATTGTCCATTCTATCCCAGTAACTTGTAAGCTCACACACCAGCTCTACATGTTTGTCAGGTTTGTGTTTTATGTTTTAAATAACAGTTTATTTTGAAAAGTTTTCTCTAGTTACTTAATGTGCATGTATATCAGAACATATTTATAAGGATCCTTCACATTCTTTCCCCTATTACTTCTTTGATAAAAGTATAGAAATTGTCTTCTCCTTTTTAATTCCCTTTTATATTAACATAGGTCTTTATTATAACAAAAATACCAAATATTGTTATTTTGTTCTTATGACTACCATAAGTTTCTGAATTATTACAAATCATCATTCATTAAAGGATACAAAAACTCCTGCCATGCCAATGATTATTTTTTTACACATATAATTATCAGAGGGGAAAATACCCTTGAAGGCTCAATATGCATTTCTCAAAATATGTGGAGTTAAAATACTTGAGACCTGTAGGTTCAGTGTAAAAAATGTATTCCAATCTCATAAAGCCTTAAATAATGCTTAACATGTAGGTAATTGCCTTGTCATGCTACTAATGTCCAAATGCTTGCTATTGAAAATATGATAAATTCCCTAGGAATTATACTTTATGCATTTCTATTTTGAAAGGTAAGTAAGAGCTTCAGATAAGGCATTTTTCCTTTATCAAGTCACTACTAACAGCTGAGAGAAAAAATGAGTCATATATTGATTCAAATATTTGAATTTCTAAGAATATATTTCAGGTCCGTTTAGTCACAAGGCAATGCCACATATCTGTGATATCATCGATTGTAAATAGCTACTCACAGATTAAAAAAGGTAATTCATTATGACAGACATTTGAACAAAATCCTGTTCCTATAAGCATATAAAAAGCAAAACTATATAAATAATGTATTTTCCTATAAAAAATAGATAGAAGCTTGTATTTTTAAATTGTATTCTCAGAGGCTTATAATTAAATGAATAATCACTGAGTATTAGATCTAACGAGAAAATATTTAACACAAAAGTGAAGTTATTCTGGGGAACATTTCACCCTTCTTCAGTTACTCCTCAATTAAATCTTTAAACAAACTTTAAAGATTTTCAGGGCCGGCCCGTGGCTTAGCGCTTAAGTGCGCGGGCTCTGCTACTGGCAGCCCAGGTTCGGATCCCGGGCGCGCACCGACGCACAGCTTGTCCGGCCATGCTGAGGCCGCGTCCCACGTACAGCAACTAGAGGGATGTGCAACTATGACATACAATTATCTACTGGAGCTTTGGGGAGAAAAAGGGGGAAAAATAAAGAGGAGGATTGGCAATAGATGTTAGCTCAGGGCTGGTGTTCCTCAGCAAAAAGAGGAGGATTGGCATGGATGTTAGCTCAGGGCTGATCTTCCTCACAAAAAAAAAAAAAAGAAGAAGAAGAACTTTTAAACATTTTCAAGTCTCTTATGTTTAAAAAAGAACATATTGACAACCCTAAAACAAAACATCTCTTTCCAACTCACATTCTCCAATAGCAGTCTCCTTAGATCTCACCTTCTTTCCAGAGTGAAACTCCTCTACAAGTTTATTTCATTTACCATTAATTCCTCTCCTTCCTGGACCCACTTCAACCTACCTTGTGCTCCCATAATCCACCAGATCAGCTAAATTTATCAATGATATCCGCATCATGAAATGAGGATTATTTGTCAGTCCCAATCATCTTTGTCCTCTTAGTAATTTGCAAAACTATTAATCACTTTTTCCTTAAGATGTTCTTTGGCTATTGTGACACTATGATATACTTGCTTCCTATGCTGCAAAACAAACTATCACAAATTTAGCAGCTTAAAAAAGCATACATTTCTTACCTCACAGTTTTGTAGGTCAGGAGTCCAGGCAGGATTCAGCTGGGTCCTCTGCTCATGATCTCAAAAGGCGGTAGTCAATCAAAGTGTCAGCCAGATTGTATCATTTTCTGGAGCTCAGGGTCTTCTTTGAAGCTTTAAATGAGCTTCATGGTTGTCAGCAGAATTCACTTGCTTGTGGTTGTATGACTGAAGCCCTTAGCTCCTAAAGGCCCCCCTTTACCATAAGCAATTTACTACATGGCTGCTTGCTTCCTTGAGGCCATTGATAAAATATCTCCCTTTTAGAGAACTCGTTTGATTAGGCCAAGATCACCCAGGATAATCTCCCTTTGAGCAAAATCTCTTTTGACTAACGTAGAGCTAACTGATTAAGAACCTCTATCATATCTGAAAAATTCTTTCCATTTTGGTATATAAGATAATCTAAATAAGGGAGTCTCATCCATTACTTCTGCCATATAATGTCATTTAATCATAGGAGTAACAGGTAGAGATCATGGGGCCAACTATGATATTATCCATCATATATAGCTTCCTCGTTTTTATTTAACTTCTCTATTTTTTTCTCAACCTTCTTTGAAATCTATCCTCGTCTACTCATTAAATAATCAAGTTTCTACTGAAGTCTTTGGGCCTGTTCTGCTCTAACTCAATACTCAATTCCATACCATTCTCATATATGTCCTTAGAATTGTTTGTCACATAAAATCATCACAACATTATATCAATAGACTAACTTCTCCTCTGATCAATAGCCCCAAATCCTTAAATTTTATAAAAAGACACACAATATGTACAAAACTAATTTAAGTTCTCCTCCTCACTCCTAATTGTGCCGTTTTTCCACTGTCCTATTTCTCAGTGAATGATAGAACGGTTACCAAGTTTTACAAGTCACAAAGTTAGGAATTATCTTTGACCTGTTTTTACCTTTTCCCCTATAGACTAAATCTCCAGGCTCCATTGATGTTTCAATTTTAAGTATTTTATAATTGTCCACTTTCTCCATTTCCACTGCCACTAGCCTCTACTTCAAGCTGCCATTCCCTCTTACTCAAACAACAGAAATGATCTCCTTTGGAGTACAGCCACATTTACTCATACCTCTGCAGTTATTTCTTCCCCATATCATCCACAATGATTTTTTCTACAATAAAAATATGACCATAGTTTCTCTATTCTTAAAACGCTTTATCACTCCTCATTACCATCTAGGTTAGTATCTAAATTTTTAATTTGGTTTCTATGTCAAAATGCTGAAACAGTTTTGACTCTAACTAGTTCTCTAGCCTCTATTTGCTCAGATCTACCAGTAGAGATTGGAAGCCTTATGTGCTCAAGATGTTTAAGCAAAATCTCTGATCAATCTTTTAGAATTAAGCAATGCAGATACAGGAGTGACCTCAAGAAAGCCAAGACAAAAGAAAAATAAAACTGAATAGAGTCATTAGTGGCTGCACATTGTGGGAAGATAGACTTCACAGGTAGCTGAGACAAGTTATTTATGGTGGACAGAATAATGGCCCTCCAAAGTTGACCACATCTCAATCTCTGATGACAAAAGAGACTCTGCAGATGTGATTAGTTTAAGCATCTTGAGATGGGAAGATTACTCTGGATTATCTGGGTGACCTCAGATAAAACAATCCTTCTAAAAAGAAGGAAGGAGGCAGAGTGTCAGAGAAGAGGATGGGACAACAGAAGTAGAAGTGAGAGAGAAAGAGAGAGAGAAGTGAGAGAGAAAGAGAAAGACATATTAAGTGGCTATGCTGCTGGTTTTGAAAATGGGGTAAGGGTTTAAAAACCAAGTAATGCAGGTGGCCTCCAGAAGCTGGAAAAGGCAAGTAAACAGATACTCATTTGGATCCTTCAGAAGGAGTATAGCCCTGCTGACGGACTGTTTTTTCCCTTGATTTTAGGGATTCTGACTTCTAGAACTGTAAGGTAATAAATTGGCATTGTTTTAAGTCATTAAGTTTGTGTTAATTTGTTCCAGTAGAAATAAGAAGCTAATACAGATTTGGGAACCTGGATGTGGGGTGCCACTGTAAAAAATACTAAATTTGTGGAAGTGAATTTCAGCAGAAGATGGAAGAAATTTGAAGAGCATGATAGAAAAATCCTAGATTGCTTTCAACAGATTGTTAGAAATATGAATATTATAAATATATAACATTTAATATAAATATAAACAAATATAATGACACTGTTAGTGAGAACTCAGAAGGCAGTGAGGGTACTGTGAGAAAAACCTATGTTATGTTAGAGAACGTTGAAATCATCAGGAACAAATTGTTGGTAGAAATATGAGTGTTAAAGTTGCTGTTAGTGAAGGCTCAGGAGGAAATGAAGAACATATTATTGGAAACTGGAGAAAAAAAAGATCCTTGTCTAATAGTGGGACAAAGCTTGTCTGAATTGCGTCCTTTAGTTATGTGGAAAGCAGAACTTGTAAGTGATAAATTTAGATGTTTAGCTGAGGAGAGGGCATAAAATTTGAAAATATAACAAATTAGACTAAGTATGAATGGACTAAATTCCCCTACTTCAAAGGCAGAAATTGGCATATTGAATAAAACAGCATGACCCAAATATATGCTGGGTCCAACAAATAAATTCTAGATTCAATGTTGTAAATATGTGAGAATAATGGATGGGAAAAACTACTTAAAAATAACCATAAGAGAGGCAGAATGATTACAATAATATCAGACAAATAGACTTAAAGACAAGAAATATTACTAGAGAAAAAGACAAACATTTCACAGCAAAAATAATGCATCAGGAAGATGTATCAATTACATGTGTTTACACATCAAACATTTCCCAAAATCCATGAAGTAAAACTGACTAAATTGAAAAAAGAAATAGATGATTTAATAAAGCTTTTAGGAGTTTCAATACCCATAATCAATGACTAATAGAATAACTAGACAGAAAATCAACAAGGATATAGAAAACTTGAACAGTTCTATCAGCCAACTTGTCCTAACTTATATTTGTAGAATATTCTCCAAATGTATGAAGAATAAATATTCATTGCAAATGCATAATATGACATACTCTATGATTTCCCACGTGCTAAGCCACAAAACAAATCTAAATAAATTTAAAATTGAAATCGTACAAAGTGTGGTCTTTGACCACATCAGAATATAATTAGAGATCTACAACAGAAAGAAATCTAGGAAAACATGAAAAATCTATGTTTCAAATATTTTCAAATCTTTGAAAATATTATATAATTTTCAAATTATCCATGGGTCAAAGAGGAAATTAGAAGATAAATTTTAAAAATTTAATTGGGTAAAAATTATAACACTGCATATCAAAATTTTGTGATGGATAAAGCAGTGTTTACAGGGAAATTTATAGCTCTGAATAACTAGATCAAAAAATAAATGCTGAAGTCAATAACCTAAGCTCCCCAGTTAACGGCTTAGAAAAATAAGAGTAAACTAAACAAAGAGCAATCACAAGTTAGGAAATAATAAAGATTATATCAAAAATCAATGAAACAGAAAACAGAAAAATCGATAGAGAAGCTCAAAGAAAACATAATTGATTTTTTAATAGATGAACACAATTGACAAACCCATATATAGATAACTAAGGAAAAATTCTCAAAATCAGGAATGAAAGAGAAAGCATCACTATTGATTCAACATAAATTAAAAGAAATATAACGAAATATTAACAAATTTATGCCAACTCATTAGATAACTTAGATATAGGCAAATTTCTAAAAAGGTACAAATTACCAAAACTGACTAAAAAAAATATATATACATATATATACACACTTATAACACTGAAATGAATAAGAGAATTTGTTTAGCATTTGCTGTATCCGGAAAACGTCTTTTAGAAGATTAAATATAAAATTGATTTATTTTGCAATAAAAATGTAATGGGGAATAAATTCTAAGTAATGTGTTTTTCATCAATAACTATTTAAATGTTCTATAATAGTTCTTTTTCAAAACGTTTAACGCCATCTTTGGCAGATTCCACTGATTTATGTTCACTTTTAGTTATTAAGCCTCAGTTGAGTTTAGACATAAAATCTCACACTTGATGATTTGCATCTTATTTTCTCCCCTCTCCAAGAGCAGGTTTAAGTTCTAGCCCTGGAAACTTGAGTGGAAATAATGACTGCACTCCTTTTTCACTCTTCATTTCCAAAACCTTGAAACAAAGTTCAAGGAAGGAGTCTGGTTCAGAATATCTCCTTGCCTTTCCACTTCTAGGTCTAACTCACCTGGTGTCGAGAGGCTGGAGGGGGGCAGTTGGCAGACAAGAAGCAGATGTAACTGGTCCACTGTCATAAATGAATGAAGAAACATCTCTAATTTTATTCTGGTTCTGTCTGCTACCATCTTCTGTCTGCAAAACTGGTGAATGTGGTTGCCTTAGGTTTTGATTTATCTCAGCCCTTTCCATCACTAAGAATAGTCTGGGCCATAATGCCTTTCCTTGCTAGAGAAAAGCTTCACTTAACCCTGCAGCTAACCCAATACCCCTATGACATTACCTTGATGAGACGTGGCAGTCACCACTGGGGCCATCCTCAGTGCCCTCTAAGATCTGGATATTGAGATGTGGTTCAATCGATTGTCTCCTAGGAAATCTATACAAAGACCCCTTATTACCTCTATGCTGTCCAGAGGCTTATCTGACCTTAAGAAATTATATAGGACACAGAGATTTCTCTCTTTTCTCATAAGCCGTAAACTTCCGAGGGACAAACTCCAGATTCAGTAACTCTCTCAATGTACTCTGCTCTAAGGCAGCAAAAGGGTGGGCCTATTGGGTTTAGGAGTCCAAGAAGAGGCCAACTGTGGAATAGGGGCCAGGCATTGCCAATCTCCCAAAAAACTTTGCTTAGATTCCATCTCGCAATGCTGGAGGTGAGGTGGGAGGTAAGGAATTGCCCTCCATGCAACAAGAGTCTAAGACAAAGTATTTTCCCTGATGACTTCCAATTCTTTCTCTCCATCCCTTCCTTGTTTTGATTATGGGTGTTGTGAAGGTTAGGTGGTTTTGCCAGCAAGCCCGGCCACTTTGCCTTGCATTTCGATAGCCCGTCAGGGTGGGAGAGTCTTGGTACAATTGCTGGAATCTCTAAAACCAAATACTGTTGAATCTGCTATGGCTCCTGTATCCATCATAGAACAATAGTAAGTGTTCCATTCAAGAGTCTGATACACATTCATTGTATGAAATAATCTTTTCAAAAAACTCTATAACTTCAATAGTATTACAAACTACCTTCTCTTATGCCCCCATTATATAGATGAGGTTTATAAAAATTAAGTTGCCTAAGTGACATAATTAGTAAGTAGCTGCATAAAACCTACATCTATTTGACTCCAAAATCAAGCACTAAATCACCACAGTAAACTGAAAAATGTACAAAAGAATATGAAAATTGCCAACACATATTTGTAATGAAAAAACTCATTGATAATCAGAGGAATACAATTTAAAAAAAAGAGATGCATTTTTTTTTTTTTTTTTGGTGAGGGAGATTGGCTATGAGCTAACATCTGTTGCCAATCTTCTTCTTTTTTTTTTGCTGAGGAAGATTGGCCCTGAACTAAAATCTGTGCCCATCTTCCTCTATTTTGTATATGGGGTGCTGCCACAGCATGGCTTGATGAGCTGTGTGCGCG
This sequence comes from Diceros bicornis minor, assembly GCF_020826845.1. Lineage (NCBI taxonomy): Eukaryota > Metazoa > Chordata > Mammalia > Perissodactyla > Rhinocerotidae > Diceros > Diceros bicornis. Next base: position 27,075,079 of record NC_080750.1, read on the forward strand.
TCCACACCCAGCATCTGAACCTGCGAACCCTGTGCCGCCGAAGAGGAGAGCACAAACTTAACCATATGCCACCAGGCCAGCCACAAGAGATGCATTTTTATTTATAAACTTGAATGATTTTTATAATAAAATAGTATCCAATGTTAGACATTATAGACTTAAACAAATATGCTTATAAAATATTTGGAGCATGGTAAATTTTTCAAGTTCCTCTGAAAACAGTTTAGTAATGTGTGTCAGAAGTCTCTCATAGCTTCTCATCGTTTAATCCAATAATTATCCTACTAATGACATTTTTAATACCATTTTTAAAAGATATAACATTATTTAGACATTGATTGTAGCATTATATATAACAAGGAAAACAAAAATTTCAAGAATTATTAATCATTAAATTATGGAATACCCTATTAAAATAATATTTTATAGTGATTAAAAATGAAACTTACAACTTGTTTTAAATGAGGTAGAAAATGCTTGTGTTTACTTATACAAAATAATGTCAATCTATATCATGTATTTTGTCATCTTAATTATGTAAAAACTCAAAAACTAATGGACATAAATTTAATGTAGTGTACATATTTATTTCTAGAAAATGGATTACATTTTTTCTTCATATAGTTGTGTGCATTTTCTCACATGAGCTCTAAAAACAGATATATGCTTTTTATTTTTACAAGAATGTAGAAAACATTAAATAGCACAGATTGGGAGAAAGTAGTTACTACCACACTACAGAAGTTAAAAACAAGGCTATTAAATTGACAGAGAAGTTCTGCAGAAGCTAGAAGCATTAGAAGAGATGTTATAGTGTTCCAGTGTTACAGTGACGATTCATCCCATGTTACAAGGACAATCTTGAAAAAGTTATATTTTTTATCTTCTCCTCTTTGTATTCCTTCTTCCCCTTCATTCCAACAGCAAATTCAAAATGAAAGTATTGACTCATTTAGATTAAGAGAATGTCTGTACAAAAAATGTAAAGTTTCTAGAAAGACTAGACTGAGCAATTGTTGTGGTAAGCAAAAACTAAAGACAATGTTTATTTTAGCACATGAAATAAATGTTAGACAGGATAGTCAGTGTGTGCTTTCTCTTTTTTGCTGAGGAAGATTCACCCTGAGCTAATATCTGCTACCAAATCTTCCTCCTTTTTTTGTATGTGGGCTGCCACCACAGCATGGCCACTGATGGATGAGTGGTGTGGGTCCACGCCTGGGAATCGAACTTGGGCCACCAAAGTGGAGTGCGCTGAACTTAACCACTAGGCCCCCAGGGCTGGTCCATCAGCTTGTGTTTTGATTATAATAAGTATTACTATCTGGTAAGGAGAGTCTCCCATCTTGTTTGTTTCCTCTGGTTATTCATTGGTTTTTTGTTATTTCTAATTATTTTATTTTATTTTTTGTTTTTTTGGTGAGGAAGAGTAGCCCCAAGCTAACATCTGTTTCTAATTCTCCTCTTTTTTGGTGAGGAAGATTGGCCCTGGGCTAACATCTCTGCCCATCCTCCTCTACTTTATATATGGGACACCTGTCACAACATGGTTTGATAAGTGATGCATAGGTCCATTGGTATCTTAGTTATCTCATTATTGGCAGCCCCCATTATTTTTTTTAATTTTCTTTTACCAGGTTCCCATTAAAACCAAATTTATGTGAAATACAGAGTAGACCACCAGACAAGCAGCATTCCTCAGGCTGTTGTGCAGATGTATCTCTCCTGCATGACTCATAGAACATATGCACTTGTCTTTTTATTAGATGGTAAACATTGATATCAGAGATCATGCATGTTTGGTCGAAATTATATCTTGCTAGTGCCTAGCACAGCATCTAGTCAAGAACTCTGAAGGATCTGAGATTGTATTTTGCTTGCATGCTTACACGTTAGCCTGCCATATTTCATGGATGTAGGCAGAAGACATGACAACCTGAGTTAGACTAAGAACTTTATTACTTGTGGCACTACAGGCTGCCAGAGCTCATGTTTGCCCTGGTTTCCCGTGAGGCTCTCATAGAGTGATGCAGGCCAACCTAGAAGGATACTGTTCAAGCAATGGTTTTGTCCCAGCTGAGGAACTTCAAGCTTAGGAAACCACAAGTTTTCATAATGGATTACAATCACTTCTTCCCAATTTTTGCCTCAAAGAGAGATGCTATCTTTATTACACAGCACACAAACTTGCTCTCTCTTCTATAAAGAAACACTGTCTCGGACCGGCCCCATGGCTTAGTGGTTAAGTGCGCGCGCTCCACTACTGGCGGCCCGGGTTCGGATCCCAGGCGCGCACCGACGCACTGCTTCTCCGGCCATGCTGAGGCCGCGTCCCACATACAGCAACTAGAAGGATGTGCAGCTATGACATACAACTATCTACTGGGGCTTTAAGGGGAAAAAAATAAATAAATAAAATCTTTAAAAAAAAAAAAAAAACACTATCTCAATCTTCCAAGAATGTTTGCTATACAAATATCTTTGAAACCATAGTCCAGAACAAAAAGTTGTCAGTACATCTTATTGCAATATGTTCAGAAATGAGAGAGATGCATAGAGAATTGCCTCCCAACATTACAAACTATGTCTTCATAATTTATATAAATGGAGGAATAAAAAGTTTATCATTGGTTATATTCAATGGCATTTATAAAAATTGATTTAAATATCTATATGTGTAGTTTAGCTTATTTGAAGAATTTTGGTAAATATATATGCTATTTAAATTCAAAGAAGAAGTTGGCACTCTGTATATCTGAATAGTTACTGTGTTTACAATAATTTTTGGACACGTTACGAAAAGGGTTTCTTAGAGCCGAACTGTTTAACATTATTTCATATCTATTAATGATATAAACCTGCTACATAATTCTTTTTCATGCAATTAGACACAAGCTGTGAAATCAATGCTCCTCCATCTGTATGTAAAATTATATATGCAGTGTATTTTTCGATAAGCAATTAAATAATTACTGCTTACTGAAATTACAGGAGTAAACTCTAAATGATGACATGCATAAAATGTAAAAACTAAATTAATGGTAAAAAGGATAAATTTCCATAGTACATTTGGGTGATATGTGCTTATGTGGGTATATATATAGTGTATATACTTATATAGATATAGGTATACACACTAGCATCCATATATACTATGTATACATATAGTATATATATACATATAATATATATACACATATATACTATTTATATGTATGTTTATATTACATAATATCTTCCAATCGAATCCAACTCATTTCATTTGGTTACTGGGCAGCAACCTCTTTCCTCACTGACTCTGTCGCTGAAGGTCTGAGACTAGTGTAACTCATGTTCAGTCTTTTCAGCACGGTCAGTCCTGGTGTCTCTTCGATCTGATATGACCCAGAGGAACACTCATCTGAAATGAATAGAATCACTACAAGCCCTCTCAATTTCAGTCACATCCTCCATTTGATCCCGGGTCTAGACTATGTGTATATCTCATAACCTGTGTTGTGTGATCACTGTCTCTTTACCACAGAAACCACATGGCAGGTTCACTGATTCTTAAATCTCAACTATAGTCTATATATGTGACTGGAGAACACCTGAGAAATTCCAGGTCCTTTTTTATTTTACTGGAATTGATCTATCTAAGACATGAGGTGCTGTTTCTAGTCCTTTAACTGATCAATCACCAATTTTACTCTGCTGCTTCTAGATAAAGGTGGTCTATCAAACACTGTAAACTAATGTCCCAGAGTCTTAAAGGGGGAGACAGAGTATAATTTTTCTCTTTCTTTGATTTTCAATATCATCTGGGATTTTTCTCTCCCCCTTTCCTACCATGTTTCAATCCACTAAACACAGAGAATGGGGAGATCGATGACTTCCCTTTATCAAGTCCACTCTCTTAATCCTCTAGAAGAAAAGTTCTAAGTAAGTTCCTTCCTGTCTTCTAGGAATTTTTCCTCCCTACCCCTTGCCTCTTTCCTACACCATAGGTTAAGCTCTTCACTCAGACCTTCAAACTTTGCTCTTGATAGGTAGCCATGTCTAAATTCTAAGATCCTTGATTCTATAGGGCACTCTGGAAAATCAACTTGAAGACTCAACTGTGTTTAGGGACCTCACTGTTATAAATAGTTACTCTCCACTTGAGGAATTAATGCCATTGATCCAACAATGTTGAACAAAATGTTTTCCAAAGATTCCAAAAGCATTTTAAAATTATTTCAGTTATATTAATGAAACATTTAAATTTTATGCTACCTTATCATATCATTTGAGACTTAGCAATGATGATTTCCTTTATAAATCATATAATTGCATTTTGCCATAAATTCACGTTGCCTAAGAGAGTAACACAAAGAGTTTATTTGTCTTATCTTGCCAAGTTTTAGCATTGAACCTTCTAAAAATTATTATCCAATCACTTAGGAACTTATAAGTCTTTGTGTACCATAGAAAGTTATTAAAACTCCATGAAATATCTTTGTTACTTAGTGACTATTTAATTAATATTATTATTGAGAAATATTAAAAATAATACACATTTCCTTATTCTAAAAAGTTTGCTATTAAATTTTTGCAATCACCCTCATTAAAAAGGCTAATATAAGGAATTAGTACAATGTGTTTTAATATACTCTCTCAAATCTCAACGCACTGCACCAGGTGATTCACTGGAAATTGAATATTGAGGGCATTATTCCATCATTATAAAGGTTTCAAGTTTTGCCATTAAAAATAAAATAACTTTGCTTGTTTATTACAGTCAGCAGGATGTCCTTTAGCTAATATCCCAGTGGATATACTAGAGGATAGTTATATGATATAATCAGAGAATAAACTGAAAACAACTCATATTCCTATATAAACTCAGCTTTTTTCTGCTGAGATTTGGGGCAAAGAAATTAAAGAAAAAAAAACTCTTAAAGATCCATTTTTGCAATTTGCTGTACTGGAATTGAGACACTTATGACAGTTTAAAAACTCGTTTGATTATGAGTTGAAATGTCTTGCTGCTTGTACTCCACTTTGGAAAAAAAATGCTTTAAGAAATTGTATTTGTTTTTCAATGTATATGTAGCTTGTCTGCTCACACTTTTTCTAAAGCACCAAAGGCAATTTAAGTAGCAAAACATGCTACAAAGAGTTATCTTTCACCATGTTAAAAATCCAACCATAGTGATTGATATCTGATATTGTTTAAGAAAGTATTTAAAGCAATGCAATTGAAGAGAAAATAAAATGCTTTTCACATGGGCTGTTCAATAATAGCATCCCAAGTGGCCTAGCAATGTAACTTCCTCCCTTTAAATGGCTAAGACATTTTATATTTAGTTTAATGCCCTCTTTAAAGAGTTGTTGTTTTGTTTCCTCAATAAAACACTTGATTAATAACATAAAATCTTCAGTCATGTTTCCCAACCACAGTTTCTCTAAAATTAATTAAAGTCACCAATACCATCACCTGTTTTATGAAATGGATTCACAAATAGAACCATTTTATGGACATTATGTGACATGGTATCATTGTTTCTGTCATACAGTATAAACAGTTAGTAAAGACTAATTTGGATCACCATATTGGCTTACTGTATTATTTTTAATGTGGAGGCACTAAGTAAAGATAACATCAATCTTCACTTATTTAACATAATTCAACTTAAAAACTGCAAATGATAGAGAATTTAGACCAAATCTAATATTTTCATTAATAAATTTACATATTTTATTCCACAAATATAATAAAACTAAATTGAAAAATTTTAGACATGTAATCCTCTTAAATATCTTAGTTAATGACTTCCACTAGTAAATGATTTTTAAGTTTTTTAATGTATGCCACACATTCCTTTAAAAAGTTAGAGTCACACCTGTACATTTAAATAAACTATCTAAAAGTAAACACCCATGTAACTACTAGACATATTAAAAAAATAGAGCATTGCCAGCATGACAGACGTTCCCTTCATGCTGACTCTATTGTGGCCAGTTAGTATCTTGGCCTTCCATGAAATGAGGCCCTGGTAAACTTTATATACTGGGGGTTGGAAGCTTGAAGGTCCTCACCATAGGATTAAGGTACACCAGAAATGGACTTGCTCTCATAGGGACTAAAGCCTAGTTTCAAATCACTTCAGTTCCTGAGCTGAGACAAAGGTATACAAACGATCTTGTTTTTGCTGAGGAAGAGTCACCCTGAGCTAACATCTGCTGCCTATCTTCCTCTTTATGTATGTGAGCCACTGCCACAGCCTGGCCCTGACAGACAAGCCGTGTAGGTCTGTGCCTGGGAACCGAAACCAGGCTGCCAAAGTGGACCACATCAAGCTTAACCACTAGGCCGCTGGGGCTCGCCCGCTAGTTACTGAAAATACAGACTTTTCGAAATTGCTCGTTTAGTGGTATAAACCCAGATTCATGTAAAAATACATAAAATATAAATACACATAAAATATAAATATATAAAAAACATATATTATTTTAAAATTAATACTGACATTCCATCCTTGACTATAACAGCAAAACAAAAGAAAATCCTAAATGCTCATCAATAGAGAAATGTTAAATAAATCATGCTTTAATTAAACTTTGTAATACTACACAAATAATTTCTAAAGTCTTATTCAATAGGCTGAAGGACTTTCCATAATGTGTTAAGAGAGAGAAGCCAGTGGCAGAGTAATATATTTCTTCACGAAGGTTCACAAAGCCTTACTCAAACTTTAGAACCTCTCCCCTGCAAAGTTCTGAAAATTGAATATTTTTTTCCAATAATGTAATTTGTTGTGAACTAATTTGGTGAAAAAACCTAACTTGAACTGATGTAAGTTTCTTCCTAATATTTATTTACTTTACTTAGTGTGGATTCCTCTGTGCTTTACTGCAGACGTATCGGTGTAGTTGAGTAAAGGACAATGTGCAAATCTTGCTGAGTTACCTGCATCACACCACCCTTCTGAAATCTGAGTAAAGTTGTTAATCTTGAAACTCATCCAGTCCCAAGATATGCAATTGTGGACCTGAAAAATGGTTCCATTCTTATAAAATAAAACAACCAAAATATATGTTTCCAAATATTTTGTTCATATATGTTTGAAAATAATTATATAAATGGACATAGACCATGCTGTTAACATTATTTACTTCAGGAAAGTTGGAAAAAGATGGATAAGGTTAGAGTTTTACATTCTAATGTATAGATCTCACATTATTTCTTTAGTTATGGTATCTTGTATAAATACTGTAACTTTAATGTTTTAGATAATAATTTAAATGACAACCATTTTCCTTACTATATATTTGATTGAAATAAACAGAATTTTTGCTTCCATGAGCCATATAAGGTCCACTAAATCTTATGCTGAACTTTGTGCCTTCCTTGAAAACTTCTTGGATTCTCTCCTTTATCAGTAATCTCACTGGCTCCCTTTCTTTTTGGCCTCAGCCAACCACCATATTTCAGGGTCCATTCCTCTTCAGCCAGAAAACTGTTGTCTAATCTCATCTTCTAGAACTGCCAGTAGTTTATTTCAAAATCCTATTAATGTGTTATGTAAAGTAATTTAATTTCTCTTAATTTAACCCCCACTCATTCATATTATACCTGAGGAGTCATACTTTTTATGTTGAAAAAGAACCTTAGGGGCCAGCCCCGTGGCGTAGCAGTTCAGTGGATGCGCTCCGCTGCTCGTGACCTGGGTTTGGATCTCGGGTGCACACTGACGCACTCCTTGTCAGGCCATGCTGTGACGGCGTCCCATAGAAAGTGGAGGAAGATAGGTACAGATGTTAGCTCAGGGCCAGTCTTCCTCAGCAAAAAAGAGGAGGATTGGCATGGATGTTAGCTCAAGGCTAATCTTCCTCACCAAAAAAAAAACAAAAAAAGAACCTTAAATATGTCCCCCTGGTCTACTTCTCCTGGGATATTTGTGTGTGTGTGTGTGTGTGTGTGTGTGTGTGTGTGTGAGAAAGATTAGCCCTAAGCTAATATCTGTTGCCAATCCTCCTCTTTTTACTGAGGAAGACTGGACCTGGGCTAACATTCATGCGCATCTTCCTCTACTTTATATGGGACGCGGCCACAGCATGGCTTGACAAGCAGTGCGTCAGTCCGTGCCTGGGATCTGAACCCTGCAAACCCCGGGCGCCGAAGTGGAGCATGCAAACTCAACCTCTACGCCACTGGGGCTGCCCCCACTGGGATATTTCTATAACTGCTTCAAGCTATCAGGAAAAAAAATTATTATGAATACACACGTATATATGTTGGATAAGAAAGAAAGAAGGAATACAATAAACCGTGAGAAACGTCTTAATCTCATTGTGTCATGGTAAGAATTATAATAAACATTAACAATAGAAGGAACACAGTAGTGACAATTACACACAAAAAATGCAATTAAAGTACACAGGACAATACTTACACTATTTAACATATTTTATGTATGTGAATACATACATCAATTAAATATATGTAAATCTTATAAACATGTTATATATATGAAACATTCAAATAGTATTAATTTAATTTTTATTCAATTATAGTGTTTCTTTTTTATTAAATTGGGAATTTAGAATTTGATTAAATTGGGAATTCTAAATAATGGGATTAGCCATATTTGTATGTATGCTTCATGATTATTTTATATTTTACATTTAAATTTTATTACTTGAACACTTATTTGTTACTATTACAGGTTACTGAAATCTAATGGCTGAGTACATTTAATTCTCCAACATTTTAGAGAGAAGATTTTAAAAATCGGGGTGAACCCACTGGAGCATCCATGTTTATGACAATAACTATAATGTGCTTATTGGAACGAAAAACCGCTGATCAATTAATACGTAGGCAAGTTATTCATTAGACTTTGACTTTATGGTAATGTACTCAATTCCTAAAATTCGAGAAATACTTATTTAAATCAAAAATTTTGATGCCAAATGCTGTTAGTTTTTGGATTATTTAAATTTCTAGTTTGTTCAGTTGCTATTCCTTTTTATTAATATAGATAAAATTAAATTATACTATGATTCCTTATTTGAATACTGAATATGATATTTAATAGCCAGATAATGTCTCTGAAATACACTTTAGAGAAAACTTTCCCTTTTGGAATCAGATTAACTGTTATTTAGATCCATTTAAAAAACGCCACTAGGGAAAAAGTGCATTGTTATAAATGTATGTTAATATTTATTTTCAGCTTTCTCATTAAACACCTAAGCAACCACTAGGCTCAATTCACAAAGATGTCTCTTGGAATATTTAGTATCATTTTGTTTATAAAAGTCAACCTAAATGCTTTATTTTAGGTCACAGGGGCCAGATTAAAGTTATTTTTGTCAGCTTTACATCAGCCATAAATAGACTGATGCTCTCTAATGATTAGATAGTCTTACCTATAGCAGCAAAGTCCTCTTATGAAACACCTATTGCCTAAAAAATAAATCCATCCAACAAGCATGCTCAACTAGGGCTTTCCACAATGCCTTAATACAAATATATATATATTTGTATATATATATAAAGAAATGGGATATTATCTTAATTTCCTCAACTATGGGTATGCATTTATTTTTTAATTGAGTGACAGCCTGGACCAGATTTTTTCATTTATTTGTCTTGTTTGTAATAACCCTTAGAGAAGCATTAATATGCAGCTTTTATGACTTGAGTTTAAAAATGTTATGCTTATGAAATAAGTGACAGTATCAATTGTCACTCACACACAGTGACCATATATCAAGGAATTACACTACCATTAGGTAGAACAGCAGGTCCATTTGTTCAAATGCTCTCCAAACATATGAGCGATTTTCTCTAACAAGGTCCCCAGGGAACCAACTTGCATCCATCACTGCCTGCATCCTGACTGGAAATTAACTATTGTACACTCCTGCTACAATATGTGATGTTTCAGGATTGAAATAAAGTATATGTCAGGAACTAGAGAGAAATATCCTGTTGGAATGTATACGAGAGAAAATCTGATAGAAACCAGTAACTGCCTATCTAACCAGAATTTCATTTTTGTTCTTATGTTTTCTATTTCATAAACATATATTGATAAAAAATAAAAAACAATCAAAACTTCATAAGATTATTCTCACAGAAAAGTAGACACTTCAGTTTTCCTAAAATGTGCATATACAAAGACAATTTTTAAGGTTCAAATGGATATAAAACACACACACATATAATCTAAAATTTAACATGTAATATGCTAGCAGTTTGCTGAATTCATTTATTTCTTCAACAAATTATATTTCTTGTTTCACAGGACTTATACTCTAGTTAAGAAGAAAACCTATAATTGATGATTATTTTGGCAGACACACCTTGAGGGGACACCCAGTGATTCAACCTCCATTTGGATGTAGGGGCTGCTATGACTTGTGTCTGAACAATATAACATGACAAAGGTGATGCTTAGTCACTTTTGCTTAGGCTGTGTTATGTAAAAATTCATGCTGGCCTGCTGGAGCACAAGAGGTTCTCCTGGCTGGCTTTAAAGAAGCCAACTACTGTATTATAAACTAACTATGGGGAAGGTGGAGAGGGCTACATAGTAGGAGACTGTAGTCTGCCTCTAGAACCTGAGAACAGCTTCCAGCCATAGCCTGGGAATGAGAGGACCCACGGAAAGCTTGAGACAGCATGTTTTTTAAGCCACTGAGTTTGTGGTAGTTTGTTATTCAGTGCAAAAAGCTAATGCAAGATGGATTTATTCACCCAGGATTAATACTAGTATATTGGCTTGAGCACCTTGGAGTGGCATTAATGTTCTGCCAGTTTGCTATAAAGCATGGGCTAAATATTTGAAGGCAGTCTATGAGGTTGAAATGTCAGAACTTTCTTTCAATAATGTAAAGGAAGTAATCCAAAGATTCAGGGAGATGGGCATGTAGAATGGTCAAGTTGCTTAGCTATCCCTTAACCATAACTCTGAGAAGTCTAGTCGAACACTTCCTTCATCAGGGTATTGATATATGCGTAGTTGAGCATTCTTGGAAAGCTCTCTGCCGGCTGCCTTCATAGGCAGAAGATTGTGGCAGAGGATGTTGACATGGAAATGGGTGCTCTTGTCTCAATGGTATTACCGGAATCCAATTATTGCAGAGGTTGGTGGCAGTGCTTAACATTTAGAGATATTGTAGACTCAATACCACAACAAATCAAGGAGAAATGAATAAATAAGGTATTTTGAAGGATGTGCAATTTATTAAGAAATCTCTTGGCATATACTGGTAGATGAATTCTAGGCATAAAGAGGAGATACTTAAAGTAAATTGGTATAGAAGGGATTATGGCTTCTTAAATTGTTTCAGATGCAAACCTGTTTACATTCCCAAAGCCCCTCAATTAAAGGGAAATTCTAGTCTCTCCTGTAGTGTAGCCACTAGTCTATACTCTGACTCTTTTCCCAAGCTTCCTCCAAAGTACTGGTAGCCATTTAACAGATGACTGCATTAGAGAAAATTGAATTTGATCCTATATTAGAAGTAATAGATACTGGCTCTGAACTGATACTAATATCTGGTGATTAATATCTTACCATAATACAGCAATTATGGTATTAGATTACGGAGGTGAGATTATAAAGGTCTTCTGATAATCTATTGCTGTATAACTCTAAAATATGATGGTTTACAACAACAATAATCACTAATTTTATTTTATTCACAAATCTTCAATTTGGGCAAGGCCCAGCATTATGTCTTGTCTCTGCTTCATGCAGCATCAATATGACAGGTGATGTAGCTCTACCGGAGATGGAATAGCCACTTCCAAGATCCATCACTTGCAAGGCTGGTAAATTGGTGCTGGCTGCCAACTAGGAGCTTAGACTGGACAATTGTCCATGGGCCTGCATCCTTCTCCACGTGAGTCTCTTCAAAGCGCAAGTGTTGTTTGGGCTTCCTCACAGTATGGTGGCTTTGTTCCATGACTCAATATTATAAGATGATTTAAGAGGAGGACACAGAGACCACACCTCTCTATCTACAGTGAATATAGACTGACTGCAGACCCATCCTTGACTGCTTTCCCAAGTCTCGGAATTATATAGAAAGAGTGATGAGTAATAACTGATAGAATCCCTACCTTAGTCTGCTGAACAATTATTTTGGAATGATGAATTAAGTGAAAAGAAATCTCAATTTCTGCTCCTTATACCTCTAAGCAAAAATGGTAAGCAAAAAAGAAGTATAACATCCTAAGAAGAATTACAGAGATTAGTGTCACAATCCAAGACTTTATGCACGGAGTGTTATTTACACCATATTCTTATTTTATAGTTTACTACTTTGAGTACTGAAAAAGCAAAAGCTGTCATAAAGAATATTGTGCAGTATTTATATTTAAATCACAAATAAATACTGGAAATTCAAGAGTGGTTTATGTTCAATAGCTGGAATCTAGAAGATGTACAAATGGAAAATATGTTCTGTGTCAGTCTTTTCAGACAGCTATAACAAAACATCACAGGATAGCTTGTAAACAACAAAAATTTATTCTCACATTCTGGAGGTGGGGAAATCCAAGATTAAGGTGCCAGCGTGGTCACATTCTGGTGAGAGCCCTCTTCCTGGTTCATAGCTGGCACTTTCTTGCTGTGTCCCCCATGGTGGAAAGAGTTGGGAAATCTCTCTTACAAAGGCACTAAATTCATTCATGAGGGCTCCACCATCATGACCTAAGCACCTCCCAAAGGCTCCACCTTCTAATATTATCACATTGGGTGTGAGGATTTCAATATAGGAATTTTGGGGAGACACAAACATTCAGACCACAGCATTTGCTAAACAAAATCTAAGGTTGACAGAATAAGAGTTTATGTCAAACTCTCAAGTAAGTATCAGAAGCACATATTAACATAATAAAATTTGTTAATTTTTTAATTCAGAGATATTGTTTGTATAATCGTGCTACAAATACTGTGGAGGGCAAGAGAGAAAAATTCTTTGCCCTCAAGGAGTTTTAATTGTAACTGGGAAGGTAAAAAATAAATAAATATTAATTGCTAGGTATTGCATATCCTACCTGGTATCATAATTTTAAAACAAAATTCTCTGAGTAGCTTATATTCTTTTGGGTCTTTTCAAATGGAGGGTAATGGAATAACGTAAGAAATGCTCCCCAAAGTATTTAAACACAAACAAAATACCTGTCTTACGTGTAATTGGTTCATAAATAAAATTTTATAGCTTGTTGACATTCGATGTTTTTGTTAAAACACAGGGACCTGCATTAGGCACAGATTTCCTTGATGATATACATTTCCTTTGAGTTGAATACTAGTTACAATGGAAGGGGCCAGAGGGCAGCAGGCTTGCGTCTTGGTAGGCTAAAGACAGAAAAAATTAAGAGACTAATCAAAGAACTCCCTTAGCAATATGGTAGCTGACTCCTGTTTCAAGGAAAACAGAATGAAACTTCTCTGAGCATGTGGCTATAATGTAATGATACAGAATAGTGCCGTTCTGTCCAGCAGGGTTCTTCTGAACGGAGGTCATCAGATTGGTCTTTTCTTCCTTCAGTTCTATGATTACAAGAGTATTTCAAATTCAGATTTCCAAAGACTTATTGTCTTTGAAAATGTATACAAACAATACTACCTCCCCCAAAAAACTTTTCAGTTTATACACTATAAACAGTGTATGTATTAAAATAGAGTCATAAATAGAACTAACCATTCTTATTGCTTTAGTTTATATCAACTATAATATGTGATTGACAATAAAAGCATGCATAAATATTAATGTTATTTTTATCCTTTGCCAAATTCCTTCTTTTATTTAAATGTTTAATTGTAAATATGAAGTTTTTAAAGTAGGAAGATAATTTTGAAACAATTTTTGGCATGTATGGAAGCAAAATATATAATAACAAATATCCTAATTAGAAATTCAATGGATTCTTTTTTCATATATATTTAAATAAACATACTTTTTTTTTCAAAATATGTCCTTTAAACATTCATAATAACCATGTACGTACTATTGGATGATCAGTAATACAAATTTTAAGTACTTTTAATACACAGAGAAAAAATGTGAAACACAGCCATGCTCATCACTGATTGCATACAAATCTTCTAATACGTCTTGCATCCTTCGTTGCTTTGAAAATAAAGAACTGGTGAATTACAATTATTGTAGTAACTACTTTCCTTATATTTAAATGTAGAATTCTGAATCAATGACAAGGCCTCAAATTGGTTAGTTTACAAGATGTGCAAAAGTATAGAATAAAAACTCTGCAGCATAATTACTGGCAGTTGAATAATGAATAATTTTTGCATGTTCAAACAAGTCCATTAATGTGACACATAAATTCATGAACATTTATGAGCAGTTAATATTCTGAAAGTTAGTGGAACTGGATATTTTTATTATCTTCCCTAAGGTAGAGCTATTTACATGCTCTGACCAAGTTTACTATTCCTGTCTTCATACCTTTGATTTTCCTAATAAATATGATTTTTATATTTTAAATCACAAATGAGCTTAGTGTCCATAAATTGAAATACTATATTTTTGCTTGAAATTACAAGCAGTTGTTCATCAAGATTTAGTGCATCTCTATTACCCATCGGACTAAGCTAAACAGTAAGACTAAGCTACCAATGATCCTTAATAATCCTAAGGATTATATTTAACCAGATTCTCAAGGTAAGGAATGATATTTTTGTTTAAAATATACATCTCATAGAATATATACACTGAGTTGGAGCAATGGCAAAGTAAAATATGAAAAAAAGCTTTGTCATGTTTCAACTCACTGCATCATTTATCTGAGATAGAATTTTTAAATAATATTATTATTAAGCTTCAGAATCTAATATACCTTATTTGACAAGCCTTAATTTTCATGGTTGCTTCTGTAAAATATCACAATCATTTTTTAAAATGAAGATTTGGAATTAGAGAAAATGTTCCTAGAATTGCTCTGATTCAATTTCAAATAGTTTTCAAAAATATTTTAAACTATGTCATCAGTTATGAATTTAGATGAATAGCCCTCCAGAGGTCAATCTCACTGATTTTTATTATTTCTAGTAAACTATAAAATTCCACCACAGTGTAGACTTTATAGGATTTCAAATATATATGAAGATCTAAAAGAGTTTTAAAAGAGATTGGTTCCACTCTTTGATTAAACATGACAAAATCTTTATATAATAGGTATTGTTTCTTTAAAACTAATGATTAATCTCACTTCAAGAGCCACATGAGTTTTAATACCAAAACTATAAGCTTATTGGAAATAACTTTTTTAATAATTTTTTTTCCTTTATCATCTGGTTGTAGTGTTATTTCTTCCACTATGGAATGAAAGACATTGGACACACTACAAGATTTTTGTCTAAATTTCAAATTAAAAATTCAGCAAGATTTCAGTTGAAAAAATTAGAAAGATCAATGTATCATGAATAAAGTCACACTTTATTTAAGAGAAAATAGGTTTAACATTTATTTCAGAATGTATGGATTTGCCCTTTGCTTTGTTCTGGTAACAGAGGCACGTGCGCACGCACACACACACAGACACACACACACACACACACACACAGAGTATAGATGATTTTCATGAGCTCACACTGATTGATGGGGTAAAGGGAAGGGGATATTGGAGACATGGGATAAAATCTACAACACGGTATAACTATATAATGCATCAAGGCCACATGTTTTAAACAGTAAAACATAATATTTAATAAATTGATTTTGGAAAAGAGAAGTAAGACAGGAGACATTTTGGTGTACAAATTAACACAGAACAATTTCTAAAGAGATGAAATATTATTTATGATGCTTGTTTGCTGTTTACCTGGGTGGTTGGATGGGCACAGTGTACAATAAGAACAAAGAACATTCAAGATGAGGGGCTGGGAATAGTATGAATCAAGGCAACAGCAAAGAAATTTGATTGTTTTTTTAGGAGGTAGCTAAAGTGGCCTGACTAGAAGAGAATATTCTTGTTTGAGAAATATAAAAGAAAATGGAATTACATAAATTAGGGATAATAATTTGTAAAAAACTTTGGATATTAAATAATATTAATAAAGTTGGTCCTTGTTCTGTACTGATGCCATATAGAGCAAAAATTTTTGAACTAATGCTCAATAGATATATGATGAACAAGACAAATGGAATTTGATAATTAGGGAAATAGAATTAAGATAATCAGGGTATTAAGTAAGGTCGTAGTATTGTTATGACATTGAGCATTTCAGAAAGGAGGAGAAAAAGGTAAGATCTAATTCGGTAATGATGCAATAGACAAAGAGTAGAAGAAAACCAAAATAAATTGGAAAATGGAAGGTCTTGAACACTACATATCTTAATTTAATATTTCAGACTATTAAACGTTTTTTGAATGAAGGAGTAAACACAGATGAAAAATAACAAATCAGGGAATCTCAAGCCCACTGCTATCAATTCAGTATCAATATCAAGGCAAGATTAATTGGAGAGAAAGAGTAACTGATTATAATTATTATAAACTATTGTACGTATATATGAAAAATATTAAGAATCTCTCAAAGTAAGGAAATGTTATCATGAAATAGCATCACAAAATAAAACAAAAGTATATTAGAATTAGATTAATTTTAAACATACTAAGGAAGAGAAAATAAAAAAATCTATTAAAAGTTCACCTCAGAGCTTAAAAGCAGGCATCCAAACATCGTAGAAAATTCTCTGCAGCTTGTCCAATCAGTCTCCTTAAAAGAACACGGCCTCTTGGAGAGTATGATGAAGTTTATAGTTATAAAAGCATGTTCTGAGGTAATAGACTGGGTAAGATTTGTCCTTCCCATCTAGCTTATAACCGAAAAGCTTCTAAAAAATCCTGAATAACAATATCATCAATCTTGTAGATATGAGCTACTGAATGCCACTGTATATCATATCAACAGAAAGACAGCAGAATAGGTAGCTGTCAAACCAGCAGAATTTAGTGAGGAACAGGAATATGAATTCTCAATAAGAAATTATAGACAAAAGAGTTGGGAAAGTTAATTAAAGACATATTTCTTTTAAAAAATATGTATACATGTGTATATTTACACACAGGTAAACATATATATCCTTTAATTATATAAGTTTATCTTATGTGGCATGTAGTACTATATGTTTTAAACTTAATTAAAAAAATTTATCAGCTTTATTTTGTAAATGTCTAAATTGTGTAAGAATATTCACACTTGAAATAAATATTTGTCATATCTTTTTCATAATAACTTGATATAAATATCTTAGAATCATGAGTTACTTTGTAGATTTTTAACTAGGTCCTCCAGTGAATATAAATTCGGTATTGTAAACATTTATGAGCTACAATACTGTGACTGTGTGCTCTACATGACAGAATGTTTTACATGGGTAACAAGTTATAATAGTTAAACAATGTTATGTTAAACAAGTGGCTTCAAAATATCTTCTTTTTCACAAGATAATAATGGTTTTATTTGTTTATTTTTTTTGCCACCACTAGCAGAAAATACTCTGCTTTTAAAGGGCTCATGTAATTATGATATTAGGCTCATCCAGATAACCTTCCTTTGGTAAAGTCAACTGTGCCATACAGTGTAACGTATCACAAGAGTGGTATCTCATTTATATTCAGAGGTTCACCCACACTCAAAGGGTAAGGTCAAGGTTCATTGGGGGGTCATTTTAGAATTCTACCTACTGGAGTCACCATTAATTAAATGTTTTAAGATAATACGATGTATGCAATCAGCTGTCTGGCTACTGCAGGAGAGCCCTTGACATCTGTACATAATTTACAATGCAGATAATTCATACATTGATAAAAAGGCTTTAGGTGTAATAATTGTGTTTTCAATCTGCACCAAAATTACCACAATAAAATAACATGTTGCATGACACAAAGCCATTGGGGCCATCACATTTTAAGCATTTTTTATAATTCAATTATTGGAATATAATTTGTCTTTAAATATATTAACACATTTATTATTGCTGTGGTGTAGGAGTATTGGAGATTTCCCCTGTACATCCAGCTTTTTTATTTTTCAAATTTTCTACAATATACTTATATATTTTTTTTTAAAAAATGTTAGATTATGGCTTTTAGAAACTTTTAACAATATACATCCTTGTAATTGTGTGGCCTTCCCATAAACACTGCCCTGATTAGATCGTTAGAGAGTTCAGATGGTAGGTTCATCTTTGCCTTTGCTTCCCCACTGAGAACTCCACAAGTCAGCATCTGTTGTTGTAACTGATTTTTATAAGCACAGAACATAATTGACATTTTTGACAAAAATTTTAGAAAAATTTGTAATGATTTACAAAGAAAAAACACAGAAAGGCAATTATTTAAAGAGTTAGGGAGAATTTACTGGCCTAATATATTCTGGTTATAATAACCAAATTGAACACATTTAAATATTTTTCACATTCATGAAAAGCCTTTTGGGACAGATTATAATATTCTAATGCTTTTTCTTTACATTAAGAATAGTTTCTATAACCAATATCATATATTTAAAAGAAATTTAACTAATGCCTATTTGTATCATTAAAAAAAGAAAGGATTTTAATGACATTTTTTAAAGTACATGATTTCCTAAAAACTACTACACATCCTCTATTTACAAATTTGATTTATAATTATTGACCCTGTATTATTTCTTCATTCTTCAATTCTAGATATATCCTTCAAAATAATTTAAAATATATTCTGAAACAATGTTTAGACATGATAATTTTCTCTCTGTCTTTTTTTTTTTTTGAATCAAAGCTAGGAAAATGGTACCTTACTCTCGAACATTACACCTTAGTGAAAAGTAATACAAATATGGCAAATGCCAGAATTTTCAAAACACTGAACAGAACAGATAAATGATATCAAATAATAGTGAATAATAATTTAAGAGGAAATTAAGGTTACCTTTCCTGTCATAAAGATAGTCTGGGGATTTGAAAGCCTCCCATTATTTTCAACAAAATATTGCAATGACTAGCCATTCAAAACCTGAAAGAAATAAATCAATATACAGCAAAACAATTTCAATTGAAAAACAAAATTTTAAAATGTTACCAAGATACACATGTGCTGTGTCTCTTTTATCCAAGAATCTATAAATATCAGGGCTTCTATACCCATTACATTGAAGTTCATGAAAGTATTTTTATTTATATTTTCACACACACACACACAGAAGAAGGTGTTTCACTAAAGATTCCCATAGTCCCATTGTAGCATCTAAGTGGCATTGCATGAAAATTGCATGTGCTCTACTTAATAAACTACTTGATTCATAATTATTAGATTTTAAGATGAAACAAGATATCTTAGTAGTGTTTATACTTACATTTATTTTAATAAACTATAATAAAAATAAATGCAATGACAGCACATTATATATAATATGATTTTCCTTATTTTATTTTATTTTT
The DNA here is from genome assembly GCF_020826845.1 of Diceros bicornis minor. Lineage (NCBI taxonomy): Eukaryota > Metazoa > Chordata > Mammalia > Perissodactyla > Rhinocerotidae > Diceros > Diceros bicornis. The sequence goes on from NC_080750.1 coordinate 27,094,513, forward strand.
TTTACGTTTGTTTATTTTTTGGTGAGGAAGATTGGCCCTGAACTAACATCCATTGCCAATCTTTCTCTTTTTGCTTGAGGAACATTGTCCCTGAGCTAACATCTGTGCCAATCTTCCTCTATTTTGTATATGGGACACAGCCACGGCATGGCTTGATGAGCGGTGTGTAGGTCCACACCCAGGATCTGAACCCATAAACCCCCCGACACTGAAGCAGAATGTGAGAACTTAACCACTACCCCGGGGGGACAGGCCCATCTTATTTTATTTTGACAAATACAAAGAATTCTTGGGAAACTGAGTCCATATTTGCAACTGTGAATCAATTTTTCAAATGAAACATATCTTGTGTATAAACTATCTTGCTTTTCAAGGAAAATTAGACTAGACATAATAAAGTTTATTGTCCATTGCCAACAGACATATTTTAATTTAATCCTGATTAAAAATCCCATATATATATATATATATATATATTGTGTGTGTGTGTGTGTGTGTGTGTGTGTGTGAGATGAGATCAGCCCTGTGCTAACATCTGCCAATCCTCCTCTTTCTTTGCTGAGGAAGACTGGCCCTGGGCTAACATCCGTGCCCATCTTCCTCCACTTTATATGGGACGCTACCACAGCATGGGTTGCTAAGCAGTGTGTCGGTGCATGCCTGAGATCCGAATCAGTGAACCTGGGCTGCCACAGCAGAGCGCGCACACTTAACCGCTTGCGCCACGGGGCCGGCCCCCCATATATTTTTTTAATCCTGATTAATAAAAGTGGAAAGAAAGTTCTTTACATTTGATGGTAATTAAATCAACATCTACAAAAGTGTGTCTTTGTGGTGGGGTTAGGATGTGTGCATGTGTGTGTTTCACAATTAGCTCCAAGATTTTTAATTTTCAATTTATAACTGAGAGGGATTTCAACTGATAAGGAGTGCATAAAGGAAAACTGTTGACCCTTTTTAGGAAGCTGTTATAAGGAAACAGCACATCTTTTCTATCAGAGAACCTATTAACTCTCCTACATTCTCAAGAAATTTTTTTTAAATTGCTTCTTTCAGTACTTGGAGGTAGAACAGGTTATCTGAATGTTTAAACTGCTATCACTCTTGATGGTAAACGAGTTCTACAAGTTTACCATCACCATGTAAATTTGCTTAACTACTGCTGAGACTTATTTGCCCTGGATTTGTGGATAACATAACACACATTTTACTGTGTGAAGTGATTATATAGCAAAATACAGGATCGCTGCACGCATGGAATTTAAATAATAAAACAGATAAAATATCATGACTTTCATATTTCTGGGCAATAACAGGAATTGCTTTTCAGCTAAGATCCGGTCAAGAAGTTGTTTTCTCATACACTGGAGATGCTCATAATCTTACTCTGGAATTCAGCACGGGGAAAAGCCAGAGGGAGACACAGGTCTATAGCCAAGCTGATCCTACAAAAAAATAAAATCTAAAATTCAAATAATAAATCTTAAATCACATGTTATCAGAAGAAAGATACATCCCTTTGGTGAAACTATTAATAATTGTTTTACTTCCAGAAATTGAAATAATTTTTTTTCTTTATGCAAGTATAATAGTGGTTATGTTTCAAGGAAACAAAAGTCCAAAAAAGGCTGATACAAATGAAAACAGTAAAGGATACCTAGAAGGAAAACCACCAAGTGTGGGCAACGAAAGACAAGTTCAGCCTGCACTAGAGCAGAACAATCTAACAGTTTCTTTTTGGCAAGGCATTGGAAATCAATATTGGAAATACACTATATATTATTTATAGTCATTTACTATAACTATGCTTAGTTAACTACTTGATGAAATGTACATATACATTTATAGTCAATTTTAACCCCTGTCCTGTGCCCCGGAAACCTATGTTTAAGTGCCCAATTAACATTTCTGCTTGAAGTCTCATTATACCTCTCGATATAACACAATAGTTTCAAACAGAACTTGTGGTCATTTCCTTGGTTATAAAGCCCACTTTTACTGCACTAAAAACCAAAGTAGCAATGTCATACTACGTGTTTGTTATTGTTGGTGCCCTCAAGTCCGAACTTCTAGCGACCCTGTATACAGCAGAGCAGAACCCCGGCCAGTCTTTCTGCACCATCTTCTCACCTTCCCGCGCTCTATCAGACAATCTTCTGCTGTTATTCATAGGGTTTTCATGGCTAATTTTTTTTGGAAGTGCATAGCCAGGTCCTTCTTCCTAGTCTGTCTTAGTCTACAAGCTCTGCTGAAACCTGCCCACCTTGGGTGACCCTGCTGGTATTTGAAATACCAGTGGCATAGCTTTCAACATCACAGCAACATGCAGTTGTCATAATATGACAACCAGATGGTTGGTGTGGTTTCCTGACTGGAAACGAATCTGGGCTCAGGTGGTAAGGGCACAAATCTTAAAGCACTAGACTACCAGGGCTGGCTATAGTACAGCTATATAATGGTAAACCCCTCCTCAACCTCTTCCTGTCACTACTTTTACTTATGGTTGACTCTGCTACCCAACAACTTAATAAAGTTATTCTTGATTTCATCATCACATGAAATTATTTTATTTCTTTACACAGTAGTTGTATAATATTCATTCCCTTCTGAATCATGTGTTTTTCAATTAGATCCTTCACTGTGGCTCCCTTTCCTTGCAATTTATTTTGAGGGTTTTGGTGAAGAATTTCAACTCATAATGGTGACACAAGTTATTACAGTGAAGTGTTGACGCTGAAAGCATGAATAAAGGAAAATTCTACTGCTGTATGATAAAATGTAATGTTTACTGTGGCTTTACATGCTTTCAAGAATACGATTAAAGAAACAGAGGATAAAAATCATCAGTTGATTACACATTGGAAAAGTCATTTGTCAACACGAAAATCACAGTAAACCCCGGCCAACAAGTATTAGAATAGCATAGGAGAAATGCCTAGAGAATTCAAGCGATTTGAAGAGAAAGGAGCGACATTTGTCAATAGGGGATTCTAGGAACATGTCTATATCAATCAAATAGGAGAAAGAAGTCACATCAATTATTTGAATGAAAAAATGTATTATACAAATGCATTAACTAGCAAGTTATGACTGTAAGACAAAAAGGCAAACACTAAGGTGTCATTGAGGTCACACTGCTGACAGAAGCTACCATCCCTGTGGTTGATGAAAGAAGAGAATAGGCTGAAATTATTAAAACTTAGAAATTTAGAGGAAGAGAACTGCTTCTTTTGGAGTGAAGAAGTGTGGCTGGGTGGCAATCATAGAAACTGCAAGCAGAAATCAACCAACAGGAAGCCACGTGGAAAGAGCAGATCCCTTCTTACTTCTCCGTCCTTGCAGCCTCCCTCTAGCACCTCCTACTGGCAAAGTCTAACACAGCAGCTGGCAAAAGAGAAAAGCGGATTGCAGAGTATCAGCTCCAGTGTCTTAAAGCTGAGTACAGAAGGGTGAGTTTGAATTATAGGGGTCAATGATTTAATACTGGTACAGCTCTGTAGAGGGACCTCATATAATGCTGACCCACTTCAAGCTCTCGTTTTCAGAATCTCATATCCATTCCACGATAAATCTGGATGTCCTGTAAATGACTTCCTGTTTGTCTTCTATGACCTGGGTAGTTCATCTTACATGAACTTATTTACTCTCTGAAGATTTGAAAGAGTTAAAAATAAATAATGCAACTTGTAGCCTTGGAAAAATAGAGTGGAAAGGTGAAGGACTGGAGACAATACACTGTTAAAGACTTAATTCTTCGTTGTTGCAGTTCCTTATAAGGTAAGTTAAAGCATTTTTCAGGGCATTTTTTTTTTCCAGGTGAGGCAATCGGCAATTTTTTTTAACTTTGTGCTTTATGTATTTTTCAGATTTTCTACACCAAAATACCACGTTACTTTTACAATCAGAAAAAGACACATTTGTACAGAAAAGAAAAAACACAACTAAAAGATAAATGACAGTGGAAAATATTTGTAGTACATATAAAAGACAAACAGTATTTATAATAATATTTTAAGCCTATATATATCAAAAATTAAAAAGAGGACTATCTCAATATGAAAATGTGAAAAGACATAAATAGGCAAGTTACAGACACAAACGGTTAATCAAACAAAAAGGCTGACTTAGTCTCATGAGTAATCAAAGACATGAAAACTCAATCAAGAAGATACTAATTTTTATCCTTCTTTTCATGTTTCACTGGGTCCACAAATTATGTAACTACATGAACAGTCCTGGGTGTTCTACTAATATGTGTGTATGTGTTTGTTTTCTGTGTAATCAAACAGATATTTGTGCAGCCTTAATCTTAGAAGCGATAGGTGAGGACGCTTTTCTTCCCTTTTCTCTAACGGACGCTGTCTCTCTAACTATTCAGTCTTATAGCTAGGGAAAAATATGTGAAACACCTACTACAGTTCTTCACAAGCAAGTGGTGAACAAAAAGATTAGTTCCCAACTTTAAATTTTTTAGCCTCTTGTAAAGAAGGGAGTATGTATGTATATGTGGAGGCAACCACTGATGTAAAATGGATACCAAAAATAAGAGAAAAATTATGTATCTTCCAAGTTCCTAAGACTACAACAATAAGGTATACAAACAGTGATACAGAGCCAAAGAGACCAATGAATTACACTTTGAGTAAAAGGATATAAATATGATTATCACAATTAGACTATTCTATGACACAATGCCATATACTATAACAATAGAAGAGTAAATCATTCTTAGTCCAACATACATCATTTGCTCCACAATTGGAAGTAACGAAAATTATCAGATTACTCTCTTAGCTAAGGAAAGATAATTAACGTTAAATGAAATGTCAAATAAATTAGATGACAGTAAGGGATTTATTTATTCAGTATAAAGATGCTCAATTTATACAGTTAGCCACTGAATTCCTTAGATTTTAAGAAAGTGTTAACCAGATTTTGAAGGGCAATTCTATACTGAAATAAGTAATATAGAATGTTGCTTCCCCCATCCCTTTATGTAAATAAATAACCAAACATTATTGTTTTACATTCTGTAAGAAAGTATGTGTATTATCTTTTAAGAAAAAGGCACTTATTTGTATTAACATAATACACCAAATTATTTTAAATATAGTGAATATATTTGTGGTAAATTGTAAAAATCACAACAAATTGTGTATTTATGTATAGCTTCAACCAGAAGTATATACATGGCATTAATAATGCTGTCTTATTAAGTTAAGACTCATTAATGAACTGGTAAAAACGAAGATCAATATATATGGGTTCAAATTGCCATCTTTTTAAGTTTCATAAAATGGGAAAAGTACTAGATAATTAATAGTCTACAAGTAATTACTTTTTTTTCCCACCACTCAGTTAGTCTGAACTCTGGTTTTTCCTTCCTAAAGCTGCTTCTCTGACAGCCACCTGCAACTCTCTTCCTTTAGATGTGATAATCTGCCATCTAACTAATCTACACATACGTAAGACTGATGATTTTGTTCCAGTTTTTGTTCTGCATTCAGCCGCTCTCCTATACTTTCATGATATATTTTGAGATAAGAACCTATCTTCATACCATTCCTCTTTTCACAGGTAAATTGACAAGATGAAAAGGACAAAATGGATCCGCACGGACAGGAAGCTCTCTTCTGAGATTAATTTGGTGGTAGCAAGTGTTTTGTTACTGTGTCCATCAAACAAATGTTTCCCTTTTCAGAAACCTCAAATCTGAATACCATTATCTTGAAATGTGTTTATCATAGATCTGAAGTATCATTTTCTATATCTAACATCAAACAGTTTTGCATTTTCTTAATTGGTCTGTCTTTAACCAATGTGAGGAAAGAAGCTTCTGGCAGTTCTGTTGAGATAAGAGCAGTCCAAGTTTTCTTTTACAGTCTGGTTAGAGTAGTTTTCATATAATTTCAAGTCCTTATTTTACTTTCAATTAAAGTATCTTATTCTAATTGTTTCCTATTTGGTCTGTCACTTACATTGTTGACTCATTTAATTTTTTGCTTTCTTTCGGTCACAACAGCCTTGAAAAGGCAATGATTTATTAAAATAATAATCAAATTTAAAAATATATGTAAATATATATATATACATCCAATCTGAATGTAATTAAATCCAAAAGCACAATTCCAGAATTACAAAATTATTTTAAAAGTTAGGCAATGAATGTTCATGAAATGATTTCTAAGCATACAGTAGAGTCAATACAGTCTACATTAGAAATGTGGTCCATTAGAAGACAACATCACAGGACTGATCAAAGTTAGTGTTCATGTCATTACACAGTCTTCTGTTTTGTTTTTCTCATGCGCTTTACATCCTGCTTAACATCCTTTGCTCTCAGGCTGGTCAACTATCCCAACTGTGGAATACCCCATACTCTGGATTTTTCTAGGCTACTTCATCTGATATTTATCCATCCTTATCACCAACATTCCACCAGCTAACCTCAGTATACACTGGTTATATTTGCTCAATTTCCTGAGGGCTGTGTGTTAGGTTCAATAATAGCAAATAAGTTAATACAATAATCCATACAGATGTGTTAATTAACTAGCACTATCACTTTTCATCATGACAACCCCTTTATGCCATAAAACTTGCTTGAATGGTTGAAAGTGGGATCCTTCAAAATCTATCAACCTAATATACATGGTATGTGAATAAAAGCAAAAAGGTATATATGATATTATGTTTAAAGGAGTTAGAAACTGACACAGTTGAGCATATAGATAAATTATAACTTTATGAAACAAGGGCATGAAATTCATGGTAACCCAAAGTGATGTGGATTTATAAGTCATCTGATAGATCTGAATATTTGAAAAATTTGTGATTGGACAAAAGGAGTATTTTTTTATACTTTACAATGTCCTTATTGCATAAACTTTTTCCGCTATACATATATCTCCTCTCTTTCCAACTAGGTGGCCTCACAGATTTGTTTTGATGTCTCGTTAGACCTCATAAAATAATTAAATCTCTGCTGATATTCACTCTGTAATCCAGAGTGGGCAATGGCATTATCTAATATGGGAGAAACTCCTTTATTTGCATATTTAAACCAACAACATGATGTTTCTGTCTTTGTGATTTTGGATGTAGATTCAGGCTGGGCCTTTACATCTTAAAAGCCTTTATTGCATCTCAATTTGAGCTGCAATCATACATTCCTTTTTTGTTATATTTCTTTTTAAGGTACTCCCAGTGCCCTCCAATGTGAATCTACATACATGACATAAGCTATACTTTAAATCAGACTATCTCAGAGTGCACTTTGAGTTTTTTGAAATTCCATCATGCTAATTTACATCAATGATTGAGTAAATCAGATGGTGAAGAACTACATTTGTGTCATAGAGAATGTATTGTCATAAAGTTCCTGCATTTTAGAAAAGGAAGCATAATACCGCCACTGGAGGAAAGAGGGAGTAACAATCTCACCATCAAATGGTATCATATAGGGCCCTTTCTTCTTTCCTCTAACCTAATTTGCAAGCTTGTTTGGTACACTTATGACTTACCCTTTTTTCTTAAACTTAAAGTAATTGAATTTTGTCAGTAGCATTAAACCAGTATAATAATCTTTATATTCTAACATAATATGTAACCCCTTCACATTTAATAAAATTGATATGTATATTTTCTCAAATATTGTCTTAAGATCTGTTCTCCATTTTTCCCTATCTTTCTGGTTTTTATTCTTTCTTTTTTTCTCTCATTTAAATCGTATTTTTATTATTCAGTTTTTCATTTTTCTATCTTGATAGACATATATTTGTCCTACTTCTTTAAATGGTTAACAAGAGATTAAAACATCTACTTTTACTTTAACAAAATCGAATATAACTTGAATTTATTGCTATTTACTTTCCTCTTGACTTTATGGTTGTTCTAACGAATTTTGATTCAAAGTTATTTTAAACCCAAAATATGGTATTTTATTTTTACATGGTCAAGATTCATTTAAATTTATCCACATATTTATCCTCTCCATAGCTGTTCATTTCTTCCTGTGCCTCCAAGGTAGCATCTAGGAATATTTCTCTTTTGCCTGAAGGATACCTATTAGTTTTCCTTTAGTCTACTTTTGTTGGTAATACAGTCAATAACTTTTTTGTCTGAAAATATTTTTTTGCACTTTTATTTTTGAAAGAAATTTTTATTGGACAGAAAGTTGTAAATCGGCATTAATTTCTTTCATTGTTTTTTAAAGGAGTGCTATTTCACTTTAATTCTTGTTGTTTTGAAAGCAATCATTAATTTTTTTATCTGTATGTTTTAGAAATCTTATTTTTAAATTTGAATTTTAATAGTTACTGTGGGCACCTATGAATGAATTTCTGTTTTCATTTTGTTTGGGGGTTGTAAATGTTTCTTGAATCCATAGTTTATTGTTTGTTTCCCACTTTGGATATTTATCAGTCATTATCTATTCAAATATTGCTTCTTCCCCTCTCTTCTCTCATCTACCTTAGGGACTTTAGATCTTCTAACTATACCTCTATTTTTCTTACTTTTTTTTTATTTTGTATGTCTTTGTCTTTCTATGATTCATTCTGTATCTTTTCTTCTGACATATATTTCAAATCATTAATTCTCTTTTAACCTGTTTAATCTGCTAATTAGCCATCCTTTAAGATCTTTATTTATTTATTGTATTTTAATTTTAAAATATCCATGTGTTAATTTTTACCATTTATAGTTTTTGTATCAAAATTTTAATCTTGTATTTGTCTCAAGTTTACAGTAAGCTCAGTTATTTTCCAATCTGTGCCTCATAATGCCATCACCTGGATATCCTGTAAACTTGTCCTTATTGTCTATTGTTTCTTGTTTTGTAATTATGTTATTTTATTTTCGTTTATGACTAATTAGTTTTTTGAGTTCTGGATTTACTATGATAAATGGCATATAAATTTTAGAGGCCTAAGGTTATGTTGTTTCACTCCCAAGACAGTTTATGTTTTCTTCTGTTCTTTAATGTGTCCACCCGACCCCATGAAAAGTACTGCTTAGCCACTCAGCTTCTCAGAAATCTTTCCTGAGCAGTCAACGACAGAAGAGTGGCTTCAAATGCTAGCCTCACCTCTCTGATTTTTCTTGTCTTTTTAGATAATCATTCTATTATTCTTTTTCTCCTCAATTGCATTTAAAAAAAAAATAACTGTTAGCTATCCTATTTCTTCCAGTAGATAATTTTCATATTTTGTCTAAGTTTTATAGTTTTTTTTCACTAGGAGAGTTCATCCAAATTACTTTTTAATGTCAGTGACACCTTGATTTACAAAAATGTATATATTTATGCATTTCATGATATTTTCAAAATTAGTATATGTAGTATGACCACAGAATTAAATAAACAACCAATTTATTGTTATTATAATTAAACCCTTGTGCATAACTGTAGGTGAATTGTAGTGGAGAGAGAAAATCAATATGAAAACACTAGGAAATTGAAAAATTAATAATGGTATTAAATTCTCATTCTTGTTTTGTATTCTGTTTGTTTAGAGCTGATAATGAATTTACATATCCGTCAAAACATATTAGAGCTGTATTTGTGGCCTTAACGATGCAGCTAAACCAAAGACTGAAACTGTCTAAAGAAACAGTCAGTATTTTGTTTTTTGAGAAACTTACTGAAAAAAAAAGGAATAAATACCTTATTTAAAATGTAACAATCTCTAAAATATAAAATCATAGATTAATTTAAAATCATTTTGATCTTAATTATAAACATCTAGTTAATCAATATTATTTATTTCGGATCTCACAAATTTAGAAGCAAGAAAAATAAAATTTTGACGCTTTAAAGGAAATATAATGCTGATGAAATAAACTAACTGAAATATAAAATAAGTAAAATTAAATATGCCAGGGCTATTATTTGAGAAAATGGATAAACTAATTGTCATGTCTTGTTTCCTTTAATGAATTGTAAATTATGCCTATAATTAATATTCACTTCTGAAACCCTAAAAGGATATTTTTATCTTTAGTATACCTAAATATTTGTGGCTCTGACTGTGAGATTTTGCTCATTGCAAAATTGTAGCAATTGCCAATTTGTGGGTATAAATAAATTGGAATCAGTCACAAAAAAATAGGATAATGAATGCTGACATAAAGACTGAGATGAGACTTACTAATCACATCACTTAGCAACAGCTAATGAGGAGGCCATCATTCCAATTTATCCCCCAAATTATATAATTCAGCTGAAGTATCATAAGCAAATTAGAAGCATTAATGATTGTCCAAAGAATAACACAGCAATGTAAAACCGCCCAATCCATCATAGAATTGTGGTTTGGTAAAAAAAAAAGTCACCCAAAAATTGTGAAATAACATCATATACTACTTTGAGAGCTTAGAGGGAATCAAGAGTAATGTGAATTCAAAATTTTTTTTTTGGTCCTGTAATCATAAATCCCCATAGGTGTGACCATTTTTCCTGGTATATTTTTAAAAATTAGCTAGTATCTATAAGATTATCCTTCTTAAAATCAATGTAATTTAGTAGTTGTTGCTAATATCCTGTCAAAATTAGCAGCTCTTGAGGAAGTCTAAACATCATAAAGAAAAAAAATTATGTATTCTCTCCTCTCGCCTGTTACGTAAAGATCAAAAGCATTTGTTTATGTGTGTCTCAAAAGATACTAAAGGTCAAATAGTAAACCAAAGACACATTTAAAGAAAAGTTTTTCATCCATATCACTGACCAACATCAAGGATATATTTAGCCATTAAGTGTTAATGATGAATAAATTGGTATTGCAGCACATACTTAGCGTAAGCATAGAAATAATTTTTAAAAAGAACAATGGGAGTAAGTTTACATTTTCTTTTAATTATGTGATGGAATTCATATTTATACTTTTGAAAAATAAATAAGAAGTAGCAGTAAACAAATTAAGCTTTTATGCCCTTAGAATATTCAATGTAACTTTTGTGTTTCTATTTTAGCAATAACGATTGGCACACAGTGTAAGTGAATTTACATGTTGATTTACTTAAAATGAGACTAAAGTACCATAAATAACACCTAAGAGATATTAAATTATATTTTAATTTAAAATTTTGTATGGAATCAACATTCAAACTACGTGTATTGATAGAAATCGATCATTTTTGAAATTCTAACAAAAAAGTGAAAAACTAGTGTCAACTTATTGAACAATAGTTTTAGGTATTTTTTTAGCTTGTTTAGTGATATTATATTTACAGTGGAGAATAATTGTTTTTCAAAATACATATTGGGAGTTTAAACACGAGTCTCTTTAAATTTATACTATACAAGCTTTGAGCTTCGTAGAAAGAAAGTATTGACAATTCTGCAGCTGTTTTATAGAAAATAAATGTTATCTTTGTATTTAGTCGCATTCTACATTTAAATTTTGGTACTCTTTAGCATATCATATTTTTAGAAAAAATCGATGGGCACATGTGCATTTTAAATTGCATTTTTCCAAGAATGTTTCTTTTATAGAAATGTGATTATTATCCAAAAATCTGATAGAAGAAATCAATATTGATAATAGACTGGACTTTAAAAATATTAATATGAAAATAGGAAGAGTGTGAGAAAGAAGAGGAGGTGGTGTATAATACAGCTAAGAATGTTAAAAGCGAGTCAGATTCAACAATGAGAAAAAGACAAATCAGAATTAATTACATTTCATAATTAACTGATATTCTTGTCAAAAAAATTGAAATTATGGTTGAAGACATACTTTACTTTCACTGAACACTACATGTTGCATGACTAAAAAGTGTCATTTTTACCTAAGAGAAACAAATAATAGAAACAAAAATGTCTCTTCATATATATCATATATGATATATGCATCATATAAAGTGTCTGTGTGCCTGTTTATACATAACTGAAGATCTAGACATAAAGACTACATATTCTTTATATAGAATATGCATATGATATGAGAGAATACGTGTGTGAGAGAGAGAGTTAACAATTATTATCTCAATATACTAAACTAGAGAGAAGAGAAAGCTAATGTTTAAAATCCACTTCATAAAAGTACTTTACCCTATTTACATAAGTTCTGCAAATTTCACTGGCAAGTTCTTCCCTGAAACACTATACTGAATCGGGCCACTATAGAATTCTGAGTAAAGTTCAGTAGCTTTTATTTTCCTGAATCAAAATCCATTAATTTCCTTTTCACTCTGTGGGTTCTGCTGACCTTTATAATAATGTGAAAAGTATACCAATAATGAAGGGTAAAGATAAAATGAGGTTCTAACCTAGAAAGAAATCCAACCAAATTTTTTCTCAAGCGAAAGCAAAGCACAGGATTTAGGTGCCAATTAAATGATTTTAAGTGGGAGTATAACTCATCAATGACAACACTTTTTGTACCAAGTGTTTTTATCATTTTGTCATTACTTTAATTAAATTCAAATGAATCTTTAATTAAATTCAAATGAAGCAAAAATTTATCTGTATATTACTCATTTATTTACCTATAAAATTCACGTTAACATATATTATCATAATAATCATATAAAAGTTATTATTAGCAACCTTATATAGGTGAGAAAACTAAGAACCAAAAGATCTATATCATGTTCTAATGATTTCATCACAACATGACAATCAGTCCTTGTATCAATATCCTTTGATTCCTACCTAATCATTCTTCCCAAGGACAGTGATTCCTAAGCTTTCAGTTTTATTGTCACATTTTGTGTTTTATTGTGATTTATCAGTCTGAATATAACTCATTGATCTGAAATTAATTTATATGCAAATTGAAAGGATTGAATTGAGTGAATTTAAAGATCCTAACTTACTGGTAATAGGCTAACACTTGAAAAGCTACTTCAATTAGGCCTATTCATACATTACCTCTTTTAAAAATATCAATTACAATGTTAAGTATTTTATTATTTTCCAAAGGATGAAGTAGAGCTTATGAGAATAGAAGTAATTTGCCTGAATTCACACAAACAGCAAGTACTGGAAAGAGTCAAAGCCGTGTGTATTTGACCTCCAAGTCCTCATTTTTTCAACTAAACCATAGTATGTAGTGGCTAAAAAATTATAGCAGTGTAATTCCATCAGACTTCTGGCAAAATTTCCTTTTATTCAAAGGAAGTTAAATGAAAAAATTTAACACTTAATGGTCACTTTCAATCTTGGATCTGAATAATGAACATCACTGGTGCGTGCTTGTACTTGAACCATTCAGAAACCATTGTTTGCAAATAAATGCTTCTTTAAGGTGGGAACTATTTAAAAAAATCTTTAAAGAAAACCTACATACAGCTACTAATCACACAAGTGCAGATCACTATACTTTCTCAAAAATAAAAATTTCTTTAATTTTTCTAACCTTAAAGAAAAGCCTAATATGTCAATCATGGTTTATGGAATTCAATGTTATAGATGAATTAGTATTTCAAATTTATCCTTCAACATGTTATCCATTGGTTTGAGGAAACAGATTTTCACTACACACGCAGCAACTGATCAGTGATGAAAATTAACATTTAAAAAATAACTTCAAATTCTACTCTACAGTTTAGGCACTTTTAGAATAACTTGAATTATTTTCATAAAGGAATGTGAGTTTGGCTATAACTAGATTTCACCTTTTTACCAAATGACTGAGTCCTTTCAAATGTGTTAGCTTCATGGGACTCTGCTTTGTTATCATGTGGGATGAACTACTATAGGACTTACTGCTTAGAATCAAAGTAAACTACATTTGGACTTATAAGTTGTACCAGCAACATTGTGCTACTTATCTTGAAGTTATTTTGGATCAGGGAGATGTTAAAACGTGGCTTGAGCCCATGGTGAGGCTAATTTTTCCACTCTTGATTCTTTTATCTCAGAGGTACTTGTCTAAGTTTTACTGTAGAAGTTCTTGAAAACACATTTTGCAAATTTAATTTGGGCCATCTCAAAATTTATTAATTTTTTTTGTTGTTTTATTATTATTATTTTTAGTAAGCTGACCAAACAGGTCCTCATGTGTGGGAGCATACACTCTTAAGCTGTTTCTTGAGTTCAGATTTTGGGATCTACTAATTACTAACTATGTAACCCAGGCAACTTAAATGGTCTCCTTATGCTTGTGTATATATATTTTTTTCCTTTGTAAAATTAGTATAATGATAGAGCAGATCTCCAAGAATTGTTGAGGTGATTAAATTGGATTCTATATGTAAATTACTCATTCACATGGCTGGCTAAAATATGATGTTCATAATAATGGGTGGAATTATTATTATGCAAATTATATAACTTGAGAAATGCTTAATATAATAGACAGATCCATCAAGGGTTTATTCAAGAATCATTTATGTATGCATTTTTATGAGTCAGACAATAGTGTTAAGCCAATGAGATTGAAGTCAGACAAGATTCAATATCTAGCTTTTAAAAAATTACATTTGTATAGTTAGATAGTAACTGAAAAATTAGAAAAAGTTTGATAATATTTTGACTGTGTTAAGTTTAAAGACCCATGTGAAGAAATTTGAATATTTTCTTTGGAAAAATGTCTATTCAGGTCCTTTGCGAATTTTTTGATTGAATTATTTGGTTTTTGCTATTGAATTGTGTGAGTTCTTCACCTATTTGGGATATTAACTTCTTATAGATATATGATTTGCACATATTTTCTCCCATTCCTTAGGTTGCCTTTTCATTTTGTAGATTGTTTCTTTTGCTGTGTCTAAGCTTTTTAGTTTGATGTAGTTCCACTTGGTTTTTTATTCTGTTGCTTGTGCTTTAGGTGTCATATCCAAAAAATTATTGCCAAGACCTATGTCAAGAAGCTTTTCTCCTATGTTTTTTTCTAGGAGTTTTATGGTTTCAAGTCTTAGAGATATTTCCCCCATATTCATTGCAGCATTGTTTACAATAGCCAAGACATGGAAACAACCTAAGTGTACATAGGCAGATGAATAGATAAAGCAAACGTGGTATATGTATACAATGAAATACTATTCAGCCATAAAAAAGAAAGAAATTCTGTCATTTGCAACAATATGGGTGGACTCCGAAGGCATTATGCTAAGTGAAATAGACAGAGAAAGATAAACACTGTACGATCTCACTTATATGTGGAATCTTAACAAACCAACTCATAGAAAAAGAGATCAGATTTGTAGTTGCCAGAGCTAGGGAGGTGGGGAATGGGGGAATTGGGTGAGGCTAGCCAAAAGGTAAAAACTTCCAGTTATAAGATAAATAAGTATTGGGGATGTAAAGTACAACATGATGATGATAGTTAACACTGCTGTATGGTACATTTGAAAGTTGCTAAGAGAATGGATCCTAAAAGTTCTCATCACAAGAAAAAAAATTTTTTTATAACTATTGGACGTGATAGATGTTAACTAAACTTATTGTGGTAATCATTTCACAACATATGTATGCCAAGTCATTATGCTGTACATCTTAAACTCATACAATGTCGTATGTCAATTACATCGCAATAAAACTGGAAGAAAAAATAAAACTAATGGCAGTAACCAAAGTAAAAAGTAAAGTACAATATGAACACATAACAAAGTAACTAAGCTCCAACTTGGATAGAAGATTTTAGAGAAGTTCGTTACTCCCAACAGGAAATAACCATTGAGCTGAATCTTGAAGAAAGTGTCAGAGTTAGGCAAATAGTAGGTGAAGGGCAAAAAACATGCTGACTATAATCAAGAGCCTCCTCAAAGACCATAAGCAAATGACAAAGTTATGATGTAATCATTGGGCAATATGAAGCAGTTCAGTATTTGTGTGTCTAATCAGGCATTGATTAATAAGGAATTTTGGGATTGATTGCATCTGGAGATTGAAACTTATACCAATAACTTAAAGAATATTTTAGGGAAAAGTGACATGATCAGAATTGTCTTATAGAAATATTTCTGATCTCACTGTGAATAACAGCTTGGAATGGGAGAAAGCTAGAGAAGATGACCATTAAGATACTTAGAATTATGGAAGGGAAATATGGATAGGCTGAACCTATAAAATAGTTGATGGATTGTTAGGAGATGAATAGTAATAATAGATCTACGGTGGGCCTTTAGTTAGTAACAATATTCAGTTCTCTAATTTTACAGATAAGTAGACTGATGTCAGGGACATTCAGTGATTTCACCAAAGTTATATAACTAATTAATGGCTAAGATCGCATGATTGCAAACAAATCTTCTAATATTAGTTTTAATGTTAAATCGCCTAATTTATCTAAAACTTCAACACAGTAGAAATGTGATACAGCTTCTGAATTTTAAAGGATGAACTGGAGGCTCTGAATTATCCTAGGATCTCAGGGGAGATAAGGAAAATCAGAGTTCTAGTCTCCGTGGCATTCAATGAGATCAATTGAAAAGAATTCTGTCAACTTGCATCCTGGAATTCAGACAGATTTTCTTAGCTTTCTAATGAGGAATGTCAGAGAGACTCACAAAGGAGTCTTGTAAGAGGGGCTGCCCTGTAATGAGTGTGTGGACCTTGGAGAACTTCCTGATTCTGATGAACCCGGAAGACTGGAGAGAGACTAAACGTGTGTACTGAATTGTTCCTGGTTCATATATTTGAAAGAAAACTGCTTCTCCTTGGCTTGTGTCCAGTGAGGCCTGTGGAAATAGAGGTGGCTAAGGTCAGAGTTTGCAAAGTTAATCTGACAAACTCACAAGAGTGAAAATGATGTACTATTATCTCTCCTTTGCTTGTTAACCATTGCCCCCAAAAGTCTAACAGTCTGATTTGTTTAAATAACAGACAATGGTATTTATTTTCAATATTTGCAATTATCAATGAAAATTAAATAATGACACTGCAGAATTCAAATCCAAAACATTAATTCAGAAAAAAAGGAAGTTTTTATTAACTATAGGAAAAATTTAACCATCAATTGAGTAAGGCGGCCTTAGTTCTTCAGTAATTATTAGAAGGAAATCATTAAATAAAGAAAATGCTGTTATCACTGTTAGGAAAACAATCAGATGGGGAGCCCCAAACTTCCCCCCCTTTTGAGTCTCTTGAGTCTACAGTACCATTCACATCTCGACTCCCATTATGAAACAACTGAACCTCAGCAGAAGAGAACCGTCTTTTGATTCTGACTCAAATCTGTGTTGCTGCAGTTTGCTAGCATAAAAAGGTATACTTTTTTTTTCTTGTGAAAAAGTGTCAGATGTTCCAAAGGACCGAGAAAGGAAAAGGTGATCATAGAGATTAAGATAGGTTGCTGCATGGGAAGGGGTGGGAGATGGTGAACTGTGTTCAGGAGAAGAGAGAATTTCCATGTGGCATTTTCTTCTTCTAAAAGTTCAAGTCTTTTTTCTCTTGTAAAGTACTAAAGAACTTGCAAGTTCATTATGGAATTTCACTTTCCATTCCTATGGATGAATATTTTTTTTGTTGTTACTCTCCCTTCCTATAGGGCACGTATGAAAGTAATCCCGGTAGGAGAAAAAATAGACTTCTTAGGTAACAGGCATTTGGAGTTTAAGTACAAGCTGTATACAAAAGGTATCTGAAAATCAAGTTTCCGTCATCTGGACATCTGGACAGTTGTGATTCCTCTAGCTGGGAAAGTGAAGTCTTCAATCCTGTGAAAATTCAGGTGTAGTCTCTTGCTAAGGAGAAGGAATAAACTTTTGATTCCTTGGCAACCCAGAATATGCTAGTATCATTTTTGAAAAATCCTGCTTGTCACACCACAAAGTCATAAATTCTGATCTTCCTACAAGATCGCATCTATGAGGAGTTGTTACCTTCCCAACAGAAGAAATATACATATATATGTATATACATATATACGAGCCTCTTCCTAGCAGTTGAAGGCCTTAAGAACAACATTGACTCTTACCTGGTTTCCCAGCTGGCTGACCCTCCCTACAGATTATGGATTTGATAGCTCCCACAATTATGAGACATTTCCTTAAAATGCCTGTCTGTCTGTCTATCTATCTATCTATCTATCTATCTATCTATCTATCTATCTGTCTATATTCTATTTCTGTTTCTCTGGAGAATCCTGATTAAAACACCATGTTTTACACACTGCATCTCAAATAAATTGGATTCTTGATTCTTTTTCAACAGCTTCAATATAATAATACCTCATTAAAATAATGCCTAAAATCCCTGGCATAGATTAAGAAGGACAAAGATAGATTATTCTTACTGGAACACCTGTGGACTATTGTTGATATATGTAATGGTCTGTGTTGAATCTATGCTTAGATACATGGGAGAAGCTATGGCCATGGGAACTCTTACCCAAACTGGAAGCTGACACTCTGAGAGAAGTCTAGTGTTGCAGTTAATCTGAACTAGAACTGTTGCAGTCAGAATAGGCTAAATTGTGCTGTCATAACAAACAATTCCAAAATGTTGGTGATTTTTAAAAACATGTTCATGACTTTTTACACAAAATCCACTGTGGATTCAAAGATATTCCATGGGATGACTCAACACTGGACCTTCTTATTAAAATGCTTCTTTACCATTGGTGACACAAAGGAAGAAAGTCAGCGAAGAGTTGGGCACTGGCGACTATATGCTTCCACTTGGAAGAGACACATATCATTTCAGCATATGTTTTGTTTTCCAAAGCAAGCCATATTATCATGCTTAACCTCAAGTGGCTGGAGGTGGTTTAATCTCATGTGCCCAGAAATAGATTGGAAATGGATATTACTGAATGTGGACAGTGGTAATATTTGGACAAAGTAAGCAAAATAAAAGAAAATATTTTTGATTGTTCAAGTCTTCCAAAAACTAAAAAAAATGAGAGAGGGCAAAAGCCTCTATATGTTCCTTCTTCTATATCTCATGTCTCCAGAATAGTAAACCATGTCAAGACTCTCTTAAATGTATAGTATCCAGAGATCTTTGCAAATTGTTTAACTTCTCGATCTTCAAATCTTAGCTTAGTCAGTACCTACTGATTCTGGAAACTGTTTTTGATGCTTCTTTGGGATTAGGTGCCCCTTCTACATGAACTGTAGCACATTGTACACATAGTAATCACCTACTACTAGTGTCATGTAATGGTTAAATGCAGGGCTCTGGAAACAGACTACGTAGTTTGGAATCCTGGCTCTGACCTTTCTATATGACAAGGGCAAATTTCCTCATTAGTAAAGTATAGTGTTCCGGTAAGATCAAGTGAATTAATACATGTAAGTTCCTTAAGAGTATTAAATATTCAATGAATACTGGCTATTATGTTTATCATGTTTCTTTTCAGAACAAAGGCAAGGATGCCCCATCCTTACATCAGTAGCACAGAATACAGTTACTGACACATAAAGCACTCATAATACATTTTTATTGAATAAATATACAAAAGAATGAAGATACAACGTCCTTATAAAGAACTTACATTTAGCCAACTTTCTGGTCCTAAACAGTATCACTGTGAGTTAGGAAAAAGTGAGCTTTTGTTTGATAGTTCTCCTTTTTTGGATTACTTGCTTCCTGCTCAAGTCTCAGGAAACTACTTGAAAAACTCAATCACATTTAGATGTGACTGACATTAAATATTTGACTTGTTTTACCTTTATCAGGACGCACAATGGGCTTTAAATTTTTATTTATTAAATCATGCTCTATTGTGATAGATATAAAGTCTTCTGGCTCTCTTCGATAGGAAAGAAATCGAATGTAAGTCATTAAAAGTAGCTTCGCTCTTAAAGACAGTATTGATGATCCACTTGGATGCATTTAAAGCAGACGCTCACATGAGAACAGGAGATGTGTTTCACTATTAATGAAAAGTGCATGTAATTATTAACTTTGGATGTCTACAAGAGAAGATGTTAAGCTTGGAAGGAACAATTAAGGGAAGGAAGAGTATGGTGGTTACGGCTCCAAGTTATGAACTCAGCAAGACTCAGTTTTCTTAGCTGCTTATGACCAAGGATAAGGCTCTCTATGGAGACCTAGGGAAGAGATGCTTTAAATGATCACCATGTCACCACCTATAGCAATAGATTATGTGAATCAGCACTCAACAGTTTGCAGTTTACCAAGACAGTTACCATTCAGTGATGAATGTTTTGCTACTCCATTACTGCAGAAGACACTACGAATCAATTCCCATGGTATCTATACGAATCTAGAACTGAAGGCCTCAAGCAACTAAAATCAGAGATTAACTGAGACCATTACTGCACCAAGAATGGGGAAGAGGAGAGTAGACACAATAGCTACATCCCAAAATATCCAGCTTAAACCAAAGTAATGAATATTAGAAATGAAGGTATTAGGAAGATGAGAGTAGAAAAGAAAAAATGAAAGGGAATAAGTTTTTGTGGAGCCAGAAAATATTTCCTACAAAGCTAAAATAGTTACGTGTATCACAACATACACACAAACCTGATTCTATTGAAAAATATAGTAAAACAATAATAAAACTAAATTGCTGGACCTCTTTAAATTTTACTATTCTTCTCATAAAATACTATATAATATACTCTAAATTCAACTGAATATATTTTTGTACATTTTTAACCTATGTTCTTATGTGATATGTAATAATCATAAAGACAGCTCTGAAATATTTTTGTCAAGTAATCAAAAACTTGCAATGATTTTAGGTTATTGAACAGTCCTACAGTAATGGTGAGTGGTTATCACTTTAATGTGCTATTACATCAATAGCTGTTATGAAAAAGTAAACGTGGTATATCTTGACATTGCCCTAAATAAATAGTGTTGGGTTTATTTTATATGTTATAAGTGAATTAACTGCCATATAATACAGTCTTTCTTAAACTTGTTTTAGTTTAAAAAGAAATGTTTCACTTATAAATTAGGAATAGTATTTTCTACTAATAGAAAACAAATGATACACATCACCACTCTTTATCTCTGAAAAACAAAACAAACAATGACACTGGATTAATTCATTCATTGTGGTTATAGAATTCATATTTTCCCTTAATCATGATATAGGAAATAATCACTTTGCTATCTTATTATACTACTTTTATGTGGAAAAGATTGGGTCATTATCTTGTATACGATTTTCTGTGGGCAAACTCCAATTCCAGTGAGTTTCCAGCTGCTAGGATAATGATGTTCTGACATCTTGCTCAATAGGAGTGCAGCTCCCACTAATAAACAAATATCACCTACATACAAGAAAAACACCGTGTTAAATGGAAAATACAACAAGCTTGGATTAACATCATTTATTTTCACATCCTTATTTCCTGTTTAAAAATGAATATTACCTAATTATTCCTAACTAATTACTTCTATCTGAAAACTTTTTGTTTAAGTTAAGAAGTTGAATAGTGCACATAATAGCTCTTTTGTCCCTGTGATAAGCCAACATTTATGCTGCTGAATTAGGTTTGGAGGACTTGGTGCCTGGTTCTTGTCCCATTACAAACCATGAATGTGGCCTTGGACAAGATATCATTTGCTTCTGTGAGGATTTCATAAATAGTATATATAAATAGACGGCAGACAAAGACAATGGAGTATGATAAGAGTGTAAAATATTATGGTTACTATTAATTTAAATTCTCCCATTGAGTAAACTTGATCACCTCTTCAACGAAGCATTTTCTGACTTCCTAAGGAAGAGCTAATTACTCTCCCTCTGTGCTTTAAAAATAATTTATCCTGTATTATAATTAAGCCACCCATCACACACACACACTGTTGGACTGTTCTCAAGGGTTGGGACTGTACCCCTACCACACTATCTGGAAAAGAATATAAGGAGGGGAGAGAAAGGGAGAAAAGAGGAATGGATGTTAGCTAAGGGCTGATCTTCCTCACAAAAAAAATAAAATAAAATAAAATAAATAAAGAAGATGAGGAAACAAAGGAGCACAAGTATGTATTTATAGCTTTTGTTATGTTAACCTTCCTGTTTATCATTTCTGGTTCTCTTCATTTGTTTCTGTGAATTCAAATCACCATCTCAAGTCAATTCTTTAGCCCAATATAGCTTTGCTCCCACCCACCTCTTTTGTGCTATTATTGGCAAATATATATCTATATGTCATAGGCCCAATAATATATTATATACATATTGCTTTATATGACTGCTTTTTAAATCAGTTGAGAGAAGAAAGGAGGAGAAATATATATTTCACTGTCTTTTATAATTACGTAATTACTTTTACCAATGCTGTTTGTTTTGTATGTGGATTCAAATTACTATCTGTAGTCACTTACTACCAGTCTTAAGAAATTTCTTTAATATTTCTTATAGTTAGGTGAGCTAGCAGCAAATTCACTCAATTTTTGCTTATCTAGGACTTTCTTTCAGCTTCAATTTTGAAAGGTAGCTATGCTAAATTTGTATTTTAGTTTGATAGTTTTTTATTTTATCACTTCAAATATATTTTCCCACTGCCCTCTGACCCCCAATGTTGCTGCTGAGAAGTTGACTATTAATATTATTGAGATTCTCTTATAATGATAGTAGCTTCTTCTTGCTACTATCAAGATTTCTCCTTCTCTTTGGTTTTTGGCATTTGTACTATAATGTGTCTTCTTGTGTATCTCTTTGTCTTTATCCTACTTGAAGTTCACTGAGCTTGCTGGATGTGCAAATTAATGTTTTTCATTAAACTTGGTATGTTTTCTTAGATGTTTTCTTTTTTTTTGCTCCTTTTACTCTGTCCTCGCCTTCTGGTACTCTCATGTATACATTGGTGCATTTAATGCTTCTCCTATCACTCTGAAACTCTGTTCATTTTTCTTTCATTCTTTTCTCACTGTTCTTCAGATTATATAATCTCTGTTAATCTATCTTCAAGTTTGCTAGTTCTTTCTTTTTCCCTCTGAGGAAGATTAGCCCTGAGCTAATATCTAGTGCCAATCTTTCCTCTACTTTTTTTATGTGTTGGTTTCTGCCACAGCATGGCTGATGAGTGGTATAGGTCCATGCATGGGATCTGAACTCATGAACTCAGGCTGCCCATAACATCAGAAACAAAACAAAGAAGTCCATTCTTGACCCCTCTATTCAACATTGCATGGGAGATTCTAGATAGGACAATTAGAAAAGGAATATTAATAAAAACATCCAAGAGCCAGCCGTGATGTTCTAGTGTTTAAAGTTCAGCGCCATCACCGTTTTGGTGACCCAGGTTCGCTTCCCGGTCATGGAACCACACCACCCATCTGTCAGTTGCCAGACTGTGGCAGCAGCTCACATGGAAGAACAAGAAGGACTTACAACTAGGATATATAGCCATGCACTGGGGCTTTGGGAGGAAAAATAAAAGAGGCAGATTGGCAACAGATGTTAGCTCAGAGTTAATCTTTCCCTGCAAAAAAAATTTCAAAAAACACAATAAAATAAAAGCATCCAAATAGTAAAGGAAGAAGTAAAATTATCTGTACTCATAGGTGGCATAATTTTGTATATAAAATATCCTAAGGAATCCAGTGAAAAATTTATAACTAATAAATGACAAATTAGCAGGATATAACATTCTTTCAGATTTTCTACATAGATGATCATGTTATCTGGCAAGAAAGACAGCTTTATGTCTTCCTTTCTAATTTGTATATTTTTTATTTTCTTTTCTTGTCTCATTGCATTAGCAAGGATTGCTGGTACGATGTTGAAAGGAGTGGTGAGAGGGGAAATCTTTACCTTGTACCTGAACTTAGTGGAAAAGCTTCATTTCTTACCATTAAGCGTGAAGTTAGCTGTAGGTATTTTGTAAATAGTCTTTATCAAGTTGACAAAGTTTCCCTTTTTTCCCAACGTACTGGGAGTTTTTATCATGAATGGGTATTCAAATGCTTTTTCTGCATTATATGATTATGTGATTTTTCTTTTTTATGCTGTTGATGTGATAGATTACATTAATTGATTTTTGAATTTTCAGCCAGCCTTACATACTTGGGATAAAACCCATTTGGCTGTGGTGTATAATTTTTTATCCCTTTTTTGGATTCAATTTGCCAATATTTTTTTGAGGATTTTTGCATTTATGTTCATGGGAGATATTAGTCTGTAGTTTCCTTGTAAAGTCTTTACTTGGTTTTGGTATTAGGGTAAAACTGGCCTCATAGAATGAGTTAGTAAGTATTCCCTCTGCTTCTATTCTCTGAAGGAGATTATAGAGAACCGGATACAATTTCTTCCTTAAATGTTTGGTAGATTTCACCAATGAACCCATCTGGGCTGGTGCTTTCTGTTTTGGAAGGTTATTAATTATAGATTCAATTTCTTTCATAGATATAGGCCTACTCAGATGATCTATTTCTTCCTGAGTTATGGCAGATTGTGTCAAAGAATTGATCCATTTCATCTAGGTTATCAAATTTGTGGGCATAGAGTTGTTTATAGTATTCTTTTATTGTCCTTTTAATTTCCACAGAATCTATAGTGATATCTCTTTCGTGTCTGATATTTGTAATTTGTGTTCTCTCTCTTTTTTTCTTAGCCTGGCTAGAGCCTTATCAATTTTATTCATCTTTTCAAAGAATTGGCTTTTGGTTTTGTTGATTTTCTATATGGATTTTTTGTTTTCAATTTCATTGATTTTTTTTTTTAATTTATTTATTTTTAATTTTTTGTTTATTGCAGTAACATTGGTTTATAACATTGTAAAAATTTCAGGTGTACATCATTATACTTCTATTTCTGCTCTAATTCTTATTATTTCTTTTTTTCTGCTCACTTTGGATTTAATTTGTACTTGCGTTTTTTAAATGATGAACAGAGATCAGAAATGGCAAGAGTCAAAAAGTGGTGGAAGAGAGTAAAAGTATTTTTAGGTTGTTAATTTAGTTAACCCAACCATGAAAAATTACAAACACAAAATTCATATTAATCTAAAATGTCAAATCTGACTTGGCATTGAAAAATAATTTGAGAACAAATTAAGAAAATCATGGCTGGGATAAATGTTTTGAGTTCCTTTTAATACTCTGGATACCTCATCCTTCAAGTAGCACATGAATTTTTTTTTCTGATGATTTTCAATGTTGTTTTGGATCCCAGGCATGGACCTACACCACTCGTCAGCCATGTTGAGGTGGCAACTCACATTCAAGATAGAGGAAGACTGGCACAGATGTTAGCTCAAGGCTAATCTTCCTCAAGCAAAAAAAAAAAGAGGAAGATTTTCAACAGATGTTAGCTTAGAGCAAATCTTCCTCACTGAAAAAAAAAAAAATTATTTTTATAGCCCACCTGCCCCAGGAGACATTTGTGATCTTTCTTTAAGAATCACTGACATCAGGAGTTTGTTCTTGGTTGTATTGTACCTCTATACTCACTTAGATATAAAGGACCATATTTCAAAAATATGTATATGTATAAAATATATGTATAAGACGTTATGCAAATGAATGGGACCACTATCTTAAAATCAGTTATAGTCTTTCCTTATTATGAATTTTTTGTGTGTGAGTGTGTCAGGAAGATTAGCCCTGAGCTAACACCCATTGCCAATCCTGCTCTTTTTGCTGAGGAAGATTGGCCCTGGGCCAACATCCATACCCATCTTCCTCTACTGTATATGGGACACCACCACAGCATGGCTTGACAAGCTGTGCATTGGTCTCCACCCAGAATCCAAACCTGCGAACCCCGGTTGAACCCTGGGCTGCCGAAGCAGCGTGCACGAAATTAACCGCTACACCACCGGGCCAGCCCCATGAATTTTTATTAGGATATCATTTATATACTATCGTGTACATCATCCTAGTTTATATGTGTCTATTGTTAAGGATTGTAATCTCTCCCTTCTTGCCCTATTTTAAACCTTCATTTTATCTTGCACAGTATATATGACATTTGAATCCTAGCTACTATGTAAGCTTTACTTCATTCTCATTAAGAAATAAAAACTTTTAGTTCCTATATCCAACCAGATGATGTTTTCCTTGTATAAATATGCCATCATTTTGTAGTTTTTCTAACACCATCTGTGTTATTCTGATGTGTAATATTTTTCATGTATTTACCTTTCTTACAAGAATTTAAGTATACTGAAGACAGGAAAACATGCCAGATAAAAAATACCTCCATATTCCAGAGGATGTTGTTTTATATATAGCAGGTCCTAGATATATATTTGATTAATGAAGTTATAAAAAACAACCCCTCGGGAACACGTATCTTTATCACTATTTTTCCTATAATCACATTTTCAAAGCTAAAATTTGCTACCATTTAGAATTTTGGCCCTTTAAATAGAATTACTAATGAAATCCCTATGTATGTGAACATCAGTCTAACTTGGAAATAAATTGATGTACCAGAACTCTTAGCCCAGTGCTGAAAATAATAGTTTTGGCTTTTAATTAGTTGAGTTGATTTTATCAGTCTGGGAAATTGGATGAGTTTTTTAAATTTAAGACTCATTTTGTACTTTTTAAATTATTTTAATTATTGCAAAGTGTCCAGGTGCAATATGGTAGTCATTTATAAATAAATAAATAAAATTAAATAAAATACAAGATCATTATCATTATGTGTAATGTACTAATTACACAGAGCTCTATTCAGGGCAGATTTGATTACTGTGATTCTTCATTGCTATTTCTCTAGATTTAAAAGCCAAGCATTATTACAACCAATTTCTTTTAATTTTATGACGGACTCCTTTTATTTTACCCTTTCTCATTGCTGCATGGGAAGAAGTAAAATTGTACTGTGCATAAAACTACATTTTTCTCCTAGTTTGAGAAAATTAGGAGGTGTCCTTTTTTATCTTTGAATTTAAAATGTATAATTCACAGTGTTTACATGAAAAGTGAATGCCTGGTATTCCGGTATTGGATATTGGATGCTAAAAGGCAGCTTGTGTGGAGGAAGTATTACTTTGTATATGCAGTCCTTTTAACTGTAAAGTATGGAATGATGAGAACATCAAAAATTTAAAAGGAGAAAAAATGCTAGAGTTTTAAAGATAAAGGTAACTAACTAGGTGGAATATCAGAGCCCAGAGTAAACAATCCATTTGGATTAAAATGGCATTGTACTGGTCTGTTTTGGGTGACCCAACATGGATTAGTAGTGGAAACTAGTTAAGCTCAGGGCAGACTTGACACTGAGCTTATGTAAACTTTATATGATAGTCTGAAAATTGTTTTCACCTTAAAAAAATAAGATAAAAACAATTGCTGTCCATTTTTACCTACTATGTGATAGTTTTTACATTAGTTAATTTATATGTACTATCATCTAAATCTCACAACAACTTTCTGGGTTGATATCAGTATTCCAGTTAGAGAAAAGGAAGCAGAAATATACATAGTTTTATAGCAGTTTTCCAAGGTAACATTGAACATGCCAGACCTTGAGTTTGAGCCACAACTTCCTGACTGCAAAGCCTAGTTTCTTTCTACGAAGCCATACAGACAGAAGGAAAGAAAGATTGTGAGCTGAAAGGTAGAATACAGAATGAGTTCTGTTTTAAGGTTGTCTGGCTGGAATCAGTGAGAAAAGAAATAGAGATGGGTCATAGAATTTTAGGGTACAAGATTAATGAGTTACCCTCAATTTTTAAAGCACATCCGTTTCTAAGTCCTGTAATTGTCTTTGTATGATACTAGAAACAAAATATACCTCACCATTTAATAAGATAGAAAACGTGATGGTCCAAATATGTTTAGAACCTTTTCAAGGACACACAGTAATAGTCCAGGCAACTATCAAATTAATTTTCCTTGAAGCCAAATAGAGAGTTTTCATCCACAGGAAATAATTTAATACTATCATTGAAAAGCATAGATAATTTTGAAAGGCAAATATTTCAATAATTTTTTTTGTTGTTTTCAATTTCATTCAGATATTTAGTCAGCAGCCCAATTATCCCTACTGTGTATATAGTACAACTTTAACTTGCTTTAAGAGACAATGCCCTTTTAAAATTTTTATTTTCAAACCTTATACAAAGGGGTGATTTGCATTTAAAACATTAAACTCTTTAAAATCTTTCCTTCTCAATGTGTGGTTAGTGTTGATCTTACCTTGACAAATGAAAATGTGAGCGGGAAATTAACCACTATTCTTAAGTGTAGAAGTTATTCTTTTGTGGAAGGCAAGGAAAACGAGTGTTTGTTAGCAATTGCTAACTGCAAATATGTATATTTATCCCTATGTTGCTGTAGATTCTTTTGGTGAGAAGGTCAAAAATAGATGAGTCAAAACCTTCAACTTTTGACAACAGACGTTGAACCCTTGGTATGGACTGCTTCTGAAACCTCTTGCACCAAAACCTCCCACTGGAGTAGCCTTTCACCAAGAAGCCAGGGCAGTCAGGCTACAGTCCACAGTGAGGCCTGCCAGAACACCCACTGCCACCAATTTTAGGTGCTTAGCATTATTATTGAAGGTACTTTCTTGGGAATTGGCCTCAAGGGGAGTGAGGACAGTATGGGAACCTCTTTAGCATCACTTTGAACTTCCTGGAACTATTGACTAACGTGCTTCAATAAAGAGATTTATTTTATTTACCCAAAGTTGTAGAAAACTTTCATTGTACTTAAACTTTGCTGGTAATAGAGATTAAGAATAACGTATCCGGTAAATTCATTCAACGATATTTATGGAGTACCTGCTGTGTGTTTGTTGCTGGAGATAATAGTCCTCAAAAGGTTAGATGAAGTTTTTTTCCTGATAGAGCTTACAGTCTAGTTGTGGAGACATAAACAAGCTACACAAGCATAGATGCATGATCGCACATTCTGAAGTGGATGTGCAGGAAATGTGTGAAGAAAAAGGACAGCATTCTATGAGAAAGAACAGCAGGAGCTAGTTTTAAACAGCGATCTAATAAGATCAGATTACCATTTCTGCAAGACTGTTCTGGCTGCTGAATGAAGAAGATGCAGAGCATCAAGAATGACAGTGGAGAACCAATGATAAAGCTAATATCATTACATCTAATTAAAACTGTGTCTTCAGAGTTACATACGCATCCTTAATTATTTATTGTTGATATATATACAACTCATGACTCTTCACAACAAATATCTTTTAAAATTTATCCTTTTCAATTAACAGCATTCGGCAAATATTTATTAAGCACCCACAACTTATCAGGCACTGTGCTCAATGTTGAAGATCAATGATGATAAAATGAAAGAACACATTGTCTTCATATATTTCTCAGTCTCATGGTGAAACCAGACAAACAATACCAATAAAATGTGATGAAAATTGTTATTACTTAATCTGTAATGATACTTAGTGGAGTGGAATATTTTAAGATGAGACAGGAAAGGTGAAGAGGGAGTAGATACGCAGAAAGCATGGCAAATATGTCAAGTTGAAGAGAAATGTGAAAACAAAAAGAATAATTTTCCATGGAGAGAAAACACAACTTAAAAAGATTCTAAGTGGACAGATAAATATGAAATATTGGAGGAACTGAAAGAGATTCAATAATGTCTGGAGCAAAATACGGCTATGAGATGGTAGGTGGTTGGGAGTGAGATGAAGATTTTAAGTAGTAAAAGATGTTATTTAGGTAGAGTGCAGTTCAGTAAAAGCCACATAAGCCATAACAAAGAGTTTGAGTTCGATCTGAAGTAAAAAAGAATACTACTGAAACATTTCGGGGAGAAATATCAGAACTTGCGTTTCAGAGGTGTAACTGAGGCTATGATGATGATAGTGGACATTAGAGGATCAAAGTCGGAATCAGTGAAACCGGTTAAGAGGCTGTTGGAAAATAACAGGCAAAAGGTGGTTGATGTTACAATTGGATGATGTTTTGAAATATTTAAAGTAAAATCAACAAGCCCTGGTGACAGTTTGACTTCTGGGTTGGTTGAGCTATTGGGAGAGAAGAAAGTAACTCCCAGTCAAATGTACTCCATTATTTCTGCCATCCATTCTGTGACGAGGATGTGGATATGATAGTGGACTTGATTGGCTAGGAAGAAGTAACATGAAGATCAGGCACATGTGTGTGGTGATGGATTGTAACTAGTATTTCGGTGGTGAACATGATGCAATCTATGCAGAAATAGAAGTATAATGATGCACGTCTGAAATTTATACAGTGTTATAAACCAATGTTACCTCAATAAAAAAAAAAAAAAGAATAACATGAAGAAAATCAATGTATTTTAAACACCTGAAGTGTACTTTTTATACACCCAGCATATGGAGGACACAATTTAGGTAGAATCAGACCTAACACACTACAAAACTGGATTCCTGTCTGCACATCAAATCCTGACTCTCCCAAATGCTAACTGGCTTTTTCTCAATGTGCATGTCAGAAAACAGTTTTCCTCCACATCAAAGGAATTGGTTAGCAAAATATATGGTATTTGTAGAAAGTTCACAAAAAGAAGGAAAAAATATCAGGGAATTGAGAGTAAAATTGGCTACTGATGAAAACTGAAGATGAATGTTAAAATGTAGTTTTTAGTACTTGGGCAATTATGCAAATCATAAGCAGTTCATAAAAGATGATTACATTTAACTGCAAAATAAATTAAAGAATGCTAAATAGGTCAGCACTATTAATCTATCATCTTTTCAAGTTCATGGAGTGACAAGGGTGAAAAGTCGAGGCTAAATCATTAAATTCTAAATCTTAAGAAAGGAATTAATTAAAAATATTAAGATTATTGTTTCTTTACTGAGTACAATGAAAGCATAATTAGAGGCCATTTTTTTACCCATTAATTCACTAAAACATACTACAAGATAAGCATATAAAATCTGTAAAATATGGAATGAGAAACAAGTAAGACTAAGTAAATGTATTTTCTAACTTCTTCTCCTGAATATTTGTATGCTTACGCCTCTGATGTAAGCCAGAAAGATCTGGATATTAGGGTTTAGCAGGCAAGTGGTGGCACAAAGAATCAGAGGAAGAAAATGAGCTAGGAACCATAGAAAAGTTGTAAAAAATCTTCAGGGTGAACAGAAGAAATTGTCTAAAACCTACCTTTTAGTGGAGCCAACAAAATCAAATCTTGCTGAAGAGAACACCAGAGAAATGACATGCTTGAACTTTAAGATGCAGCAAACACACTATAAATCATATTAAATTTTTTTTTTTCAATTCAGGTAGGTGCTGGCACAGCTAAAAAGGGTGGTAAGATACATTCACTGTCCGTAGAAAGTTTGGAGAAGAGATAGACATTTAGAGTAAGGTGTTTAGATGCGCTTTTTTTTTTTTTCTTTTTTTTTTTTTTGTGAGGAAATCAGCCCTGTGCTAACATCCGCCAATCCTCCTCTTTTTTTGCTGAGGAAGACGGCCCTGGGCTAACATCTGTGCCCATCTTCCTCCATTTTACATGGGACGCCGCCACAGCATGGCCTGCCAAGCAGTGCGTCGGTGCGCGCCCGGGATCCGAACCAGCGAACCCCAGGCCGCCGCAGCGGAGCGCGCGCACCCAACCGCTTGCGCCACTGGGCCGGCCCCTAGATGCGCTTTTAAGAGAAGAATGAGTGACATCAATGAATGGGGTGTGGAATCACTTGGTTTCATCTTTAGCCCTCGCATGTGCTTGCCTCTGTTCTGGAAAGGTTACTTACTATTCTAGGCCTAAAGCTTTACTTTTCTCTCTGTAAAGAAGACCTCTTACTTTCAGTCAGCAGCTGGTTCCGTCTTCTTACACATCGCTGGGATGTTTGTTATATGATATCGACACAGACGAAGTCAAGATTAGGATCAAAAGCAATATTCTGTTTTATCTATTAGCAGTACTGGTGTATGGGTCCAGATACTATTTAGTGTGTTTTTAGGATCATCATACATTTGAAAACAACTAGAATGTACCAGCATAATTGTAACTATATGGCAAGAATTAGTTAATATTTTTCACCTCTAGATTTATTCATATTTATTGAAGTGAATTGTCTACAGTGGCCTCAATTAGTTTGGCAAGGTCAATTATTTTAGATTTTCCTCATCAAAACTTATCCTTGATCAATTTATTCATTTTCATGTTTTTTTTTTTTCAGTGTAACTGAGCTCTCTGTGTTATGACTACAGTAGATACAGTGCAAATAGCTTGCCAAATTCCAAATTTTCCGTATAATTTATAAAATACAGTAAACAAATGGACTATCAAAGCTCACTTTTGTCCTTCTAATGGGAGGAGAAAAGAGAAGAGACAATTAATGAAACAATATACAGCTTTGCCTACATTGTAGATATCAAGCAATTTTATTATACTACATTACATAATTTCCTCCCTGAATAACTAGTGATAGACAAAATTTAGACTCATTGCCTGGTGACACCTTACTGTGCTCTTTATAGAAAACATTTGATTTGGATATAGAATTCTCACAATTCATAGCACAATATTATTACATTAAGTTGTAAAGTGCAAAGATAATAATTTTCCACTTCAAGAAAATCACTAAACGTAAGAACTTCTTATATTTTTATGAAATTAATGTGATGTTAAATTTAGAATGGGGACTTTGACCTCTTTGAGAAAACTAATTAAGTGTACTGTTAATTAATTGTAAAATAACAGTAAAATTTGATTAACTGCTGTTTAAGACTTTTAGTTATCTATTAGCTCAGTACCAAAAAAATTCTCATTTCTGTCACTTTGTTATTTTATTGGGTTGTTTGTTTTTTTAACTGCTTTTTGAGAATTTTTTTAAGGTAATTATGTGTCAAGAATATTCATTGCAAATATTTTCTCCAAATTTGTTGCTTGACTTTTTACTTGATTCACGTTTTGATAAACAGATGTTCTTAATGTTAACTTAGTCAGATTGAAGAAATTTCCTTTACATTTGTGTTTTTTCTGTCTTATGTAAGAAATTCTGCCCTACAGCAAGGTCAGAAAGATATTTTTTCCTAAATTTTCTTCAAAATTTTTCATCATTTTGCCTTTCATAATTAAATCTTTAAAACACCTGCGATTGAATGTGGATATGTGAGAGCAAGTGGTGAAATATCATTTTTGCCACAGAGTTAAGCAGTCATTTCTCCACGACTCATTTAAAGATTTCTCCTTTCCACACTGGTTTTAAATGCCTGCTCTGACACAAACTGTGTCCAGTTATTCATTTCTCTCAATGACCCATTGATCTATTCTTCTGTAAATAAACTAATCTCCCAACTATGATCACTTTAGAATTAGTCTCTCTGTGTTTTTTATGTGTTGGGCAAGTCCTTCTCACTCCCAACTCATTTTTTGCCAATATTGCCTTAGCTATTCTTGGTTCTTTAAATGCCCATTTCAATTTTTGTTCATCAAATAATATGGGAAAAGAAAAACCTATTGCCATCTAGATTGTTTACTAATTTTTTTCTTATTTTATTGTGGTGTCTATGACCTATAAACCAGTGCTGATTCAGTGATATTAGTAGATATTCTCATCTTTTTCCCTCCCAAAAGAAAAAATTCCAATGTTTCGCTCTTACGTAAGGTTCACTAATGTATTATAGATAATATCCATCTGACTAAAGAATTTATCTTTTATTCTTCATTTTATAAGTATTTTAATCAGTAATAGATGTATTTTATCAAATACCTTTGTCTAATTTAATTAAATGACACTAAGTATATTTCTCTTTATCTGCAACTGTGATATATTACATTAACTACTGTATAATGTTAAAAGACACCAGCCGCACCTCAGATAAACCCAACTTGCTCATAACATAGATGGTCATAAAGTAATTGGTCATGATCATGTTTATGAATCTCCCTGACTTTACCCAATAAGCCAAAGAAACCAAAGATAAAGAAACCAAAAACACATAGGTAACTTCCACAACAAAGCTAGATAGAAAATTATTCTTGTTGAACTTGAAAACACTGATAGTACATGAAATGTGTGGTCTCAGCAATGATGCAGGGGAAAGCAAAAGGAAGGCAACTGTGTTTGTAATGTCCTGGCTAACAGTAGAACCCCAAATTTGAAAGTGTATTGGGCCAACCTAAAAATAGCATCTACTCTATTAGGAACAAATTTTCAAGTCAGTAACGGACAATGATGTGATAAAGTCTAAGCATGTTGGAGCATTCCATACATATAAACTTTATAATTAACAAACATTCTTTCAAGTAAAAGTCTTACCACTCAGGAAAAACTGGAGGAAAATCCAAATTGTATAGGACAATTATAGCACAGGGAAGGGAAGAGAATATTCAAATAAAAGCAAGAAAAAGGAGTGTAGAAGATTTATCAGAAGGTATGATTTTTTTTTCTTATTGCCTTATGAACCCAATAATGGAAAAAGCTCTAGAACTATGATTTTAGAAACCCCTTTCCTGGCCAACACTTCCTTCTAGAAGTATTGGGAAACTAAGTGCTCATGAAAAATGAGCAACAGAAAAGGATTGCAATCAAATCCCATACAAAACTTTTAGAGAATTATAAGATAATAACAGCAAAATTTTAACCCTACTAACAATGAAACTATTCAAGAAAGACATGCCTAAAAAGTAGACAAAAAGTACAATCTAATATTTTAAAAAGAACTAAAGATACTATGATGTTTACAGCAGTTTTGAAAAAAACAAAATAAATTAGAATTTTTAAAAAACTTAGAAATGAGATTGGAGAAAAAAAGATTAAAAATAAATGTCATAAAATTCAAGAAATAATTAGAAATAAAGAAATAAAAATACTTGAGAAATGAAGACTAAACATAGGTAAATCCAAGGTTGGATTACCTTGGATTTGCTCTTAGAATCCAAGAACAAATAAACACAGTGGAAAAAGTCATAAAAATATAACATATATAACAACAACAAACAACAAGGAGGCAATGTGGCTGAATTAAAGACAAAGAAGGGAATAGTAGTAAGACATGAGTTCAGGAGAATCACAATGACACAGATCATTTTAGACTCTTATTCTAATTATCTATTACTGTGGGTTTCCTGTGTATTAAATCATAATCCATTTCATTAGTCAACTTCAACTAGAATGTGTTAAAATAATAGCATAATAACGTAGTAAATACTGACAAAATGGCTTAAAATGTAAGAAAAATAATTTTTATGATTCTTTGTGTTCACTGCTCTCAGGTTAGCATTCATTAAACATTCAAATTGAGATATTGAATATGTAGTTAGATATTCCAGATTTAAGATAATGGTTCAAACTGGAGATATAATCTTGGGATTCACCAATATAGATGCTTTCATAAACCATGAGACTAGATGAGATTATGTAAGAAGTGCATATATATATATATATATATATATATATATATATTTATATATGTATATAAAATAAAAGAGGTCAAAGAGGATTGTGCCCTGGCACTAGCACCATGCCTAGCCATATTGGAGCTTAAGGCAAAAAAATTGGTAATGTTGATTCTGTTTTTATTTATAATTAGATATTTTGTTTATCATGGATTTTTTGATGAATTTTTTAAAATATTGAAATAATTTTACCCCTGTTACTAAGTTTTTTGACACTGTCTTAAATTTTATGCCCAAAGTGAGTTGGTCATTGTATCACCATACTCTCAAGCTTACCTGAGTACCCCAACATTAAAATTTTGAGGCGACCTTAATGAACCAGCAAAAGACACTGAGACAGACTGGCCAGAAATGTGAGAAAATCAAATGAGTATGGTGTCTAGAATTCAAGAAAAGAAAATGTTCCAAAGAGGAAAAAGAAATTAACCTGATTAAATGCTGCTGAAAAGTAAAATTAAATGAAGATAAAGAAATGACCAAGCGATTTAGCAACAAGGTTATTAGTGACATTGGGAAGTGCAGTTTTAGTGAAATGGTGGGTATGAAATCTAATTAGAGTGAATTCAAAAGAGATAGGGAGAAAAGAAAATAGAAAGAGTGATTATAGACAATTTTTTCTAGGATATTTTCTACAGAGTAGAGAAAAGTCGAATGGCCTATGAATAAATGAGATCATGATGTTTATTCATTTATAAGATGGGAGAAAAATAAGACCATTTATTTATAAGATGGTCAAATGATATTTATATTCTAAAAGGAGTGATACAGTAAAAGGGAAAAATGATGATGTAAGAGAGAAGAGTAGCTTGAGACATGTCCTTGAGCAATTAGTGGGAATGTGACCTGGTGAATAGCTGTTAGAATTGGCCTTAGCTAGGAAGGTGGACTGCTAATACATTTGGAACAGGAAAAAAAGGTGGAGTATATGGGAGCAGAAGAGGGAGGTGATTTGATACAGCAGTACAAACTAATCTGTTATCCTCTGACTGCTTCTATTCTCTCTATGAAATAGAAGGTGAAGAGGGGAGTTGGGAGCGTGGACTGTGGAGAAAGTGTCAAAGGAAGAGAAAAAATTATAAAGGACAAAAAAATGAAATAATTATCTGGGCCTCTAGGGAAATGGAAGAGATAGTGAATTAGGGGAGTCTAAGATGTTATGTTCAGCTGTGTGGGTGTAGCCATAGACCAAGTGCCCAAGGAACGTCCCATAAAACTGTATTTTAACACCAAAATTCTGTATTTCAGAGAGTGGTATGGATTCTTCCATGGTATTACTGTCAAAAAAGAAATAAAACAAGATTATATCTGTATTTCCACTTTTGCAAAGTCTTCCTTTTCCCAATAAATGCCAACATTTGCCAAGATGCAGCTAAAAGTTTTGGGTAAACTTAGTCCAATTCCCAGGCAGAATCAAGCTCCCTTACAAAGCAGCCTCATATCACTCTGTAGTGATTTCAAAATAAGCTATAACATTAAATAAAAACATTTAAAAACGACTAATCAACTCTGTCATTCTCTCTGACTCATTGGACAAACGAACTTTAAATGAGTTTTATTCCTTGATACTATTGAATAAACTAATGATGAATGGGACATGTGCATTCCTGTTCTGAAAATGTAAAAGCTGGAATGTTAGATGACCTTTGGAATTTCCTAGCAGTTATATCATTTTGCACTCATATTTTGTAGATAAATATTCAGAGTAGACTTAAAACTGTTTTTGAAATGGGTTGATAGCTCATTCTGTGGATTCTTTTGAATGGTGCTCCAGCAGGCAGAATATATTAGCATTCATCTTAGAAAGGAAGTGGCAGCCTATCAATTTCCATAATTCCAACGCAAGTAATCAATTCATTGGGGGTAATTACAAGCTAAGACTTCAAAAACACTTAACTTGAACTGCTTAACCTCAAGCTTAGTTGAAAAATTTCCTAACAATGGTTTCTTGGTTCCTGCTTAGAGATTTTGCTCTGAAAAATAAATGTTTGCTAATTCTTGCATTGAGTGCTGTTGTATAAACCACCTCAAGGCCAAATTCAGAGGCAGATCTGCTTAATAGAGAGAGAAAGGAGAAACATTTTATTTCCTTTATACAACTACTACCCTCTCCATTTGTGAAAACAGCTGCCTGTGTCTGCCAGTCATTTGTTGTTTATGTATTTTGGATGACCTCCACTGGGATCCAAAATTTGTCACCCACATTCATTATACTCATCTTCTCCAGAAACTACCATTACTTTATTCTCCAGAGACCTGGACCACAATCAGTTCCTGTAAAACCCTATTTGTATTGCCCCCTTACTCAGTTACAAGTATGAAAAACTATAATGTATCCTTTTAACCTGAGGGCAAACATTTTCACCATGTGCAGCTTGATTAATATCAGATTCTGATGGAGGCATTTATAGACCAGAATACCAAATGTTCAGCTCTCTCTTGTTCAAATTTTCAATAATAAGTATATCCATACTATTCAGTATGATTCTGAAAACTTTTGTATTTTTCTACCTGCTCAAAGGGCCATGCTCCTAAGCAGGAAACGTGTAAATCCCTCCTCTGGTTATTGTTAAGTTCACTGCAGAGAGTATAAAAGGGAAAGCTTACAAAAAAATAATCTGATAATAATTATTTGAGGAAAGATAATATATTAAACTATTTCAATATCTCTATTCATAAACATAAAAGTAATTTAAATGTATTATTTCCAGCACAATTACTTTTGTACTAGAAATGCAGCATAAGGAAAAAAAATAAGTGTATGTTTATTTGGAGATATGTTTATCTATTTTCTTAGATATTCACTATAATAAATATAGGAAGTGAATCCACTCAATCTTTTTTCTCCCAAACCTTAATGGATTAAAGCAGGTGAAGTTAAAAGTTGCTAATAGTTAATAGTTATTTTTGTAAGATTATCATTAGTCCCTTCTAATTTTTCAATAAAATATAAATACATAGGATTTTAATTTATTTGAAATAACAAACAGAACCTTATTAAAATAACAATAAGAGTACACTTGTCTTTAGAAAGAACAAATAATTGATGGCAGTTATATCTGGGGAGCATATCCTACAGGACGCTTAAAGTTCTTAATTTGAAAAATTGAGTCTCTCGTTTTAGGAATAATACCTGATTGTAGTGGGCATGCATTTTTGCAATAAAATAATATATCTGATTTTTGAGAAGTGTGAAAAAAAGATGGCAGTGATAATTCATCTTCAACCGACATTCGGTTTCAACAGAATGCTCCATTCTGTTGAAATTTTCAAATATTACAGACATATGCTATTTCAATTTATACAGTACCACATTGTGATGAAGTTGAAAGCATCAGTACAATGTGAAACAGAAAAACAAATGAAAAGATCAGGCAGAAGGAGGGGCAAAGGAACGAAAAATCTGTAGCCCGGACAATCAGCACCTGAGTAATCAAGATTTGTCTGTATTCTGCTATGAGGTAATGCATCTTACTGCTTATTAACTTCAAACAAGAACTCTTACTTTTTGTCTGATTAATTTGAAAATTCAAGCACCAATTTCTTGATATCACTGCTGATACGTAAAATATTTAACTTTTGAACTCATAAAATTAACATATAATATGATATCGCAGGGAGAATCAGTGCAATACTACCAAACAAATGAAAAATGCTTACGTAGAAATGAATTCCCAGTGTTTTTTCCTAGGTATCTGTGCTTAATCCAAATACATTGCTCAAGCATTTTTATGATAAGTAAACTTATTTATTTTTATGTTGAGATAGTAAATTGAGTAAAAATTGTCTAAGTATGTGTGAATTTTCCAGTGATGGATCTCATCATCAGGCCTTCATATGCCTTTTTCTCACACTGCTAAGTTATATTAGCAATACTTAAGATAGTTCATGAATGAAATTCACTTTTACAGACCTAGATCTGTACCGCCCAAAGTTTGGCTACAGTTTTTAAATAGTTGGATTTCTCATTAAACCTCAAAACTCCTCAATAAAAGAAAATGCCTCAATATATTTTTATCAACATGTATATACATACATACGTGTGTGTGTGCATACATACATTCACACACACACGTTTATTTATACCTACCCAATCTGAAATGGATCTAATTTACTGATTCTCTGTTAAATTGTCTAATATATTATTGCTGGACACATAAACTTTCTTTTTTATTTTGTTTTATTTTATTTCATAGTCTGTGAGTAACTTTTTCACTGTAGATATGTCATTTTCTGTATTTAGACCAAAGCCAAAACTTGCTAGTTACTTTAGGTCATAATTTCCTTTTGCTAAAAATTGCAAGACAATTGCACCTCCAGATCAGGCAGGCTGCATTTTTTCAGTGGACTCCATGTTGAATACTTTGCTGGTTTAGATGGCAGACTTATGCTCAAGTTCCCATGAATGTTATGCAATCGAATTTCAACCCAAGTGGTTGACGGAATATCAGTTAGGACTAAGGCAATCACATACTTAAGTTTATAAAACATCATTAATTGAAAACCGTTTGCATAGATGAGTGATTGAGTTTACAAAAACCTGGATTTTTTACGTTAAATATATAGTGTTCCAGGTCAATTTTAAAGCCACAAACAATTTTGAGCATATCCGGTGCTCGATGAGATCAGGTTGACAAAAATACAGGTATGATTGTTGTCATAGAACTTCCCAGTTTTGGCAAACAACTCAACAGAACTTGATGTAAAGACCATCTGAGGTAAATATCTAACTAACTAGACTAACTTTGGAAAAGAAGGAAGAGTGCTTTAGTTCATAGAAGCTTTCACAAATCTGAGGCTAACTTCTCAAAAGTCCAACATTGTCCATCATTTAAATTTTAGAAATGTATATAATTTTAAATGAAATAAAATGTTCAGATAGGAGTAGTCACTACTTTTGGGAATCTCCTCACCAACTAAATCATAAGCAGATCTGTAGCATCTACTTGAGATTTATGCTTAAGTTCCAAGATATAAATATGTACATATATACATATACAGTCTTACAGCACATAAGTACATTCGGATCAAAAACAGACAACATATAAGATGGTGGTCCCATAGCATTAGTACCGTATAGCCTAGGTGTGTAGTAGGCTATACCATCTAGCTTTGTGTAAGTACACTCTATGATGTTTGCACGATGAAATCGCATAACAATGCAATTCTCAGAATATATCCCCATTGTTAAGTAATGCATGACTGCATATGTCTATACATAAACACACACACACACACATATGCATGTGTGTATATATGTATGTGCAGGTATGTATATCTATACATGTATGCATACACATATTTAATACTGATACAAATATAAAACCTCAAAATAACTTTCATATTTGTACTAAATGCTCTGGGGTAGAAACTTCAAATATCACCCAGTATCCACTGCTTTACCCACAATTAGAATATCAAATAACTCAACCAATCAATAAATGTCTTATAGTTTTAAAAACTAGAACTCTGTTAAATAATACTTTCATAATCATGGAAAGACATCTAATTTTTATATCAACATCACAGAAATAGTTACAGATACTAATAGAATTGGAATCTTTATTTCCATCAAGAATATCCTTTCAAAACAACATAAAACTAATTGACACATCGAAGCTTTAAAAGGAAGGAGTCATAAAATCAGAAATGTTCCTCCCTCTTTTTTCCATTTATAGTTACCTTGACCAACACCAACTTTCACTTTCCTGCTCCCAGACCATAAAGGCATGGATATCTATCGTCTATGTATCTATCTTCCTATCTATCTACCTATCTACCTATGTATCTCTGTCTCTTGAGGTTATGTTTATACATTACTCTATCTTCAAGAGAATACTATGAAATGTATCAAAATGGGAGAATAAGTAGTTGAATAAATTATATTTACAATTGCTGTGTTCCTTGAGCTGTTCAGAAAGAAGTGCATATTTGTAACAATAAACTTGTCTTCTCAAACTATACCCTCCATAAAGATAAGTCATTAAAATACCTCTTAGTCATGAGAATTGGTGTAGGGTAAGGGCAAAGAAATGTGATTGAAGAGACACATTTAAGCCCTGGAACAAAGGACCAAATGCATATGGTATTATTCATGGTTCACTTTATATTTTGCTCCTATCCATAATAGGTCGTATATTTGCATACAATTTACCTCAAGTAATGAATTGAAAATAGAATAAAAGATTGAAATATATTG
The DNA here is from genome assembly GCF_020826845.1 of Diceros bicornis minor. Taxonomy (NCBI): domain Eukaryota; kingdom Metazoa; phylum Chordata; class Mammalia; order Perissodactyla; family Rhinocerotidae; genus Diceros; species Diceros bicornis. Next base: position 27,135,855 of record NC_080750.1, read on the forward strand.
GTCAGTTGTTTATTCCATAATCTACCTAAATACATGCTCTTTATTGCCAAATCAAAGCAAAAAGAGCTACAATGTCAGTAAGTTACCTTATATTTCATTGTTAATTTATGGCGTACACAAAGCTAGCCTCAGGATCTCCTGATTTTTAGTGACACCAATGGTTCTTGAAGAAATAAGGAAATGTACTCCATTTTCAGTGTGCTCAAGGTTATTATTCACAGTACAGGTTATACAATATATTCTGCTTTTATAATTTTCTTTTTATTAGTTCCTTCTTTGGAATTCTTTTTCACATCTATTTCACTCTTTATTTTCCATCCCAGAACAGCCTGTAGTTGTTCTGCATGAGTTAAGAAGGGAATATTTTTAAACCTCCTTTGATTACCAGGAAGAGCAGAAAGAAAGCAATTTTAAAGAAAAAAATCTGCATTTACTTGTTGCTTTAAATACATATGAAAGACAGTTTATGAGACTATACACTCAACAACAAGTAGGTGATTTTTTTTTTCAATGTCACTCATCGGGAATATTGTTTTATTTCTGTGTCCAGTCTTTCAGAGAACCAGGAGAGAGTCTACAGAAGTAGCCAAGAAGATATTTACCATATTTCTAAGGGATTATTTTATGTTGGGACTTTAGAAATATTTCAAATTACTTGAAGAAATGAACGTAAACTACATTATAAACAATAAAAACTACCAATTATTAAGCATAACGTGCCATGAACTACACTTTGTGGGTCTTGTGTTAACTATGATTCTTTAAGGCCTCAACCAAGACTAAAATATTAGAAAGTTTGGTCCTGGATAACCAGTTCACTTGGTCATTTGTTTGACTACACCCCGGTGTTGCTTATACATACTATCTTGGAAGCCAGTGGTTGAATTTTGACTATCTATCACAAGTTAGCACTCTTGAGTGCACTTCACTAAGGCAGACTTCCACAACAACCAGCTTAAAAGCTAACCTAAATCCTATTTTGGTTGAGAACAATGTCACCTATTTGTAAACGGAGGGGGAATGGGGAAGAGTATTATCAAAAATGTATAAGGTATGGTATACCAAGCTCCATAAACACTGAAAATCTTCTTTCTGAGGTAATTTCCTGTGTCCTTCTATGAATTAATTGCCATAACAAACTACCACGCACTGGGTGTCTAGACATGAATTTTGAGAGTATGCTATTCAATGCACTATAGTCTGCTTTCTGTTTCTTCAAAATTCACATTCATTCCACATGCAAAACATATTCACTCCATCCCAACATTCTCAACAGCCTTAACTCGTTCCAGCATTACTTCTAAGGCCAAAAATCTCATCTAAATGTCATCAACTCAAAAAGTTCTAAATCACATCATCTAAATCAGATACAGGTGAGGCTCTGGGTAAAATCCATTTGCAGTATTTCTGCTGGCTTGATATTCTCAAGAACCTTGTCCATTGTCAGTGTATGTCAAGGAGATCCATGCCATTAGACGCTAGGATCCTCCGCAGATCCTTCCTGGGCAACTTCATCTCTACTTCTGGCTTCTGCTGAGATGATTTGTTGGATCGGTAAGTCACGTAGCTATTATCTCCAGCAACAGATTGTCCTCCTCACCCTTGGCATTTTCTCCAGAGGATGCTTTAGCATCTTTTGAGATAAGGATAGGCTGAGAATTTTCCAAAACATCAAGTTCTGGTTCCAATTTGCTTTATGGTTTCTTCCTCAATTGATCTCTTTCTTCTCACATTTTACTATAACGGCAAGGAGAAACCAGGCTACATCTTCAAGACTTTATTTTGAAATGCCCTTGGCTAAATATTCAAGTTTGTTGCTTACAAGTTCTGTTTTCTTCCCAACAGTAGTGTACCATTCAGCCAAGATGTTTTTACCCCTTTATAACACAGATTGCCCTTTCTCCAGTGTCCAATGACAAGTTTCTCCTTTCCTTCCGAAACCTCAACAGAAGCATCTTTCATATCCATATTTCCCCCAATGGTCTCTTCAAGGCAACCTAGACTTTTTTTTTATCATGAACTTCAATATTTGCAGTCTCTACTCATTACCCAATTCCAAACGAACTTTCACATTTTAAAATATTCGATACAGAAGCACCCCAATTCTGAGTACCAAAATCTGCATTAGTTTTCTAGGGCTGCCATAACAGTGTATCATCACAAGCCAGGTGGCCTCAAATAGCAGAAATTTATTCTCTTATAGTTCTGTAGGGTAGAAGTCTGAAATCCAGATGTTAGCAAGAGAGTGTTCCCTTTGTAGACTCTAGGGAAGAATCTTTCCTTGCCTCTTCCAATTTCTGGTAGCCCCAGCTGTTCTTTGGCTTGTGGTAGCATAACTCCAATTTCTACCTCCCTCCATCTTAAAAACGCCTTCTTCTCTATATGTCTGTATCTTCTCCTCTTCTTATAAGGACACCAATGATTGGATTTAGGGTTCACTCTAAATCCAGTATGATATCATCTCAAGATCCTTCACTAATTAGATCCGCAAAGACTCTACTTCCAAATAAAGTCACATTTTAAAGTTACAGCTGAGGTTCCAGCCGGATAAGGGGGGAAGGGGGGGAGGGATGAACTAGTCAAAACACTATACCTTCTTTCTCTAATGTCGGTAATTGCAAATAAGAGTCAAAGGCTGTTGGATTTGCCATAAGAATGTGGCCTTCCAGTGGTTTTTATTTTCTATTTTAATCCAATATACACACTACTACCTTCAAAATACCTGCATGGACAGATAACAGGCAAGCAGCTATAGAGGCGCATACTAGGAAAGCTATAGAAAGTCATGATTTCCTTGGATTTGGTCTCTTCTTAATGGAGTTGAGTTATTTTGAAGTATGATGAGATTCATAAATATAAGACACACTCAAGTATAGATATATGTTTCTATTCCAAGTCAACCTCTTTTTTCCTGTTAGAGATAAACCTTTACCTCCAACACTAATTAAAAGCTTTTACTTAAAATTATTATTACAGAGTTTGAAAATATTTTCACTGAGGCTGGAAAACCTGAGATTTGTTTAAAACCAGAAAATATATTTACATTTTTCAAATTATAAAATAAACCCTTCACCACTTGCAGGAAATTAAAATGAACACACTCACAAGACACACACACACACATTTTCTTCTAAGTTCTACAAGAAATGTTGCCAAACAAATATGAAACTCTCCAAGTGAATTCCAAATGAGTGATTTTCAAAAGCAGAAATTATTTTATAAAGCTAGAAATGTTCTACTCCACCTTATAGTTTACAATTGAAGAAAATCAAGACAAAAGATGTTGAATTTCCCCTAATCACATAGCTAATTAGTGACAAGGCTAGAGTTGTACATACTTGGTTTCATAGACTGAGTCTGCTGATTTCTCTCACTTGCAGACCAAGCGCCTTGCTTGCTGCTGATAGTGTCTCATAAAAATAACAAGGACTTGAGCTTTCTCTACTTCTCTGTTATGTTCATGCTGAGGCCTGTGAAACATACACTGATCTGCCTTTCTCCCTAAAGTTCTCACTTCTGCAGCATGGGGAAATCCTGCACAGTGTGAGTGAGGTTCAGACTGTTTAACCAGAACCATCTATTAAAAAGATATGTAGACAAGAGTAATCAACTCATTTCTTTGCCAAGGAAAACTAAATCATTATTTCTAAGCCCAATATTATGGGGCTGTCATACCAGCTGCTCTATAGAATAGCAGCAGTGATAATAATGTCTGTTTTAATGCACTGTTTTAAGGATCAAAGGACTCAACATATGTGAAATTGCCTGACACATAGCAGAAAATCAGTGAATCTTAATGTCTTCTTTACCTTTCAATTAATTATACAGACAAAAAAATTGAAATAACACAGACAATGAGTCTAAAAGATATCAAGATAAATAGAAACTAAGAGATTATGAACTACTGAGAGTATTTAGACAAAAGAGAAATTCAAGACTTGTAACACACTTTCTCAAATGTGTTGCATTGGATGTATAAGTAATTTGATATTCATTGAGTTTTAGAACTGGAATGAATCTTAGTATGTACTTAATCTGAAACAGGATTTCTCAACCTCGGCACTATTCACATTTTGGTCCCAATCATTTTTGCTGCTGGGGGCTGTCACGTGCACTGTAGATTGTTTAGCAGCATCCCTGGCCTCCATTCTCTAGATGTCCATAGCACTCCCACCTTCCAAGTTGTGATAAGAAAAACACATTGCCAAATGTCCCCTTGGGGCAAAACTGCCTCCAACTGAGAACCACTGGTTGGAACTGATCATTTTGTTTATAAGAATCAGCAATATCAAGAATTTAGCTGGTGTCCTCTAAATAGGTCATGAACTGCAATGAGATGGAGAAGAAATTTCAACGAACTAGGGAATCCTGTGGATTTAATTTTGGTTTCTCCTCTGCCTTTTACTTTCTGTATGACTTGGAATAAGTCATTTATCTTTTATAGTCTTAGTTTCCTGAGTTTGGAGGCAATCCACCTCCACACACACACACACGTGCACACAGATACACTTGTGTATTATTATCAACATCACTATTGTTAGTTAAGAGCCAGATTTTAAACCCAATTGCCTTTCATACCTAATTTGATCCACTGAAGTAACACTCAGAGCTGCCTATAAGCAGTATTATCAAAATATGTTTCAGCCTCCACCTACATAAGAATAACCTGGCAATGCTTGCTAAAATGCAGATACACAGGCCCATTTCCAGTTCAATTAATTTAAAAGTCTAAAGTAGACTTTCAAATTGGCATGATTAAAGGATAACCTTAGACGATTCTGCTGTTTCCTCTTATTTTTGGATCACTGCCATACTGACCATTTTCAGATATTTCCAAAATAACTTCTATGATTTTCAAGTGTTATATTTCTTCAATGCAATATTTTCCAATGCAATATTTTCCATCTCTTATTTGCCAAAAAATCTTATTGACAAACAATTTTTACTAAATCACTCCCTGCTAAACTTCCTCAATAAGTCTTTCTCCACTGTAGTATAAAATGCACTCTATCATGACAGAATATCCTCCTGTGGTCTGTTCCCTTCTGTGATCTGTTCCCTTGTCCACTGATCAACCGCATCTCCTATATCTTTCTTTTCTTCATCTCCCTCTCCCTTCCTGACTTTCATCCTACTTTTCATAAAGCACCCTTCCTGGCATATATACGCCAGTACTCACACTTGAGGATCCTACAACAACAAACTTTCTCTAACTCCCAAACACAGGTGATTCTCACAAATGCCATGCTTTGCAAATCCTGGTCCTCTATTGTCCACCATATAAAATTCTATCTGTCTTTCTAATCTCATATGAAGCACTCCACAGCTGGATACCCTTATCTGACTTCCACAGTGATGATTACACGCAATTCTTAATCCTTTTAAATACAGTAGTGTGTTGTGTGTGTTCCCATGAACCACAGGATCACAGTGTTCTCTAATGCCAGAAATAGTACATTTCCATTCAATTATTTTGTATATAGCACCATAATTGGCGCAGAGTAAAGATTCAATAAATATTTGTTGAAAGAATGAATGGTACTGTGAGTGATACAAATACTATTGAGATAAAGTCACAGCTCAAAAAGCTTATACAGTAAATGAGATGACTATACCCATAGATAAATATAAAATAGAATGCAATGTGTACTCCACCATATTAATGGTATGCATACAATATTACAGGAGCACAGAAATAGGATGACCACTTGTGTTCACTTATATTCCTGTTTCTGTTTCCAACTAGATCCAAAAGAGTTCTTTTGTAAAATGATTGATTGTATTATCTCATTAATCCACGGGTAGCTGCTTTCTGAAGAGCACATAGTGCAAACCAACTGCCATTATAATATATTTTTTTAAATACTAATATCAGGATTATCTCAGCCACAGGACTGGCCTTTTCCAAAAAGAGTTATTTTTTCATACTTCTCCTACCACTAATGTTTACTTTATATTGTGATAATATTATGCTTTCATGGTATAATGGTCTAGTCTAAACTTTAACCTTCCTACCTGAATACTACATAATCACGCCAGAACTAATCTCACATTTCTCCTAAAGCAGAGACACCATATAAAACTGATTTTCCTCTTAGGCCCATGCAACTTTTAATTAACAAGGTTCACTTACCACCTACTCTCTGTTAAACAATGAGTGGATATGAACGTAATTAAAGACAGCTTTTGAACAATTAGGGGATCTATCTATGCAAAGGCTCTTCAAATGAAAAAAAATTACCTTCAGACTGATGTGGTTAATATCTCTAATTCTCTCCAATTTGGATATGTTTTTGATTCTTACGTGAGGTTCCTTTTTTTGGTCCTTACTCAACTGAATCATCAGTTTCCAGTGCAATCCTAATGTCTTCTCCTAATCTCATACGTCAAATAACTGTTGTTGTGTTCTAATATGAGGGTGAATACTACAGAAATAAATATATGTGTTAGTATTTACACAACATAAATAAATGGGAAACACATTAAATTTATTTAAATAGGCTACATTATAATTTCATTTTATAAATTTATCTAGCAGACCTTTTTATTTTCCTTAGTGGGTGATATGCTTTGTTAAAGATGAATCATTCATAGAATAAATCATTCATTTATCAGAAAGTTACACATGACTCTTTTCAAATATTCCCAAGCATAATAAATGTCTCAAAAGTCTAAAGTAGGAAAAATAGTAGATGTTTTGTTTCTGGTTGGTATTCAAAAAGGAAAAAAATCATATTATTACATTTAATATAGTTATTGAGAAACAACGAGGAGAATTTGCCTTTATAGAAAGTGCCTTCAAGTGCTTGCTTAGAACTTTCTTTTTTTTCTATCAAAGATGCTGGTCAATACTTTATAGCTTTTCTGAGCTTATGCATTCTGATCAAACTTTGGAATATAAAAGATTAAACTTCTCAGCTAATTACATGCCTGAAGGCACATTAACAATGCAAGTGTCAATGCTCTGTTAAAAATTCATTTTGCATTTTTAACACAGTCCTGATAGCAAAACTTTGAAGGCAACAAAGTGGAAAGAGTTATATTCTTATGTTAAAAGATAGCCTAGGAACCTTGAGAAATTGGAACTTCATTATTTCACATTATGGAAAATATTAGAGGTAGTATGAAATCAAAATGAATTTTTACATACTTAAAAATTTCGTGGATCATTGAACTTCAGCGAGAAGGACCTTAAGAATCTTTTGACCCCACCTTTTCATTTCACTACTGAGATTATTAAAGCATAGAAAGATTTCGACTTGTACAAGAGTAGACAGAGAGAGATAGGTCCAATCCTCAGAACTATTAACTCTTATATCAGAGAGCTTTCCTCAGTATCATTGCCTCTTAGCACTACAGAAACTTATTTTTTAAGATGTTTGAAATATATGCTGCCCATTATGGGCTGTGTCCCCTGCAAAATTCATATGTTGAAGCTCTAAGCCCCAGTGCCTCTCAAAATGTGACTGTATATAGAGACAGTGCATTGAAAGAGGTGACTAAGTTAAAATGAGGCCTTTGGGATGGGGCCTAATCCAAACTCAGGATATCCTTATAAAAAGAGGAAATTTAGACACATAAAGAGATACCGGTGGTGAGCACACACAGAGGAAAGACCTTGTGAAGACACAGCAGAAGGAGGCCATGTGCAAGCCCAGGGGAGCAGCCTCAAGAGAACCAAACCTACTGACACCTTGATCTTGGACTTCTAGACTCTAGAACTGTGACAGAATAAATATCAGTTGTTTAAGCCACCCAGTCTGTAGTACTTTGCCATGGCAGCCCTAGCAAACTAATATACTGCCTAAATTATTCAAAATATAGTATCCATTTTATGATAGAATTCTAGATACTAATTTTTTTAAGTTTAACCTTTCCGTAGAACTCTAAATTTACATTAAAACATTCAATCTGATATGAAAAGATTTTACTGTCTTAGTAAAGAGGGAATAATTTCTAGTTTACGTGGAAGAATGCTTTACATGAAGCAATTAACAAAATGAAACTTAATTTGGTGTGTGGGGCAGATCAGATCAAACTTTAAAATTACAAATAGAGTTGTAAATGCATCATAATTGACTACATGACAAAAGTAGAAATCAACACAGAGATAAGTATAGTAAACTGAATTCCACCTATTTTATTTTTGATATATTTGAATAATATCAAAATGTGTTGTGGGGCTGGCCCAGTGGTGCAGTGGTTAAATGCAGACACTGCGCTTCGGTGGCCCAGGGTATGCAGGTTTTCGGATCCCGGGCACGCACCAATCAACCACTTGCCAAACCATGCTGTGGCGGCGTCCCATATAATATAGAGGAAGATGGGCACAGATGTTAGTCCAGGGCCAGTCTTCCTCAGCAAAAAGAGGAGGATTGGCATCAGATGTTAGCTCAAGGCTGATCTTCCTCACCAAAAAAAAAAAAAAAAGTGTTGTTTATCCAACTTAATTTAAAACCACTAATGCTTATTTCTCAGTTTCGTATTGACACAGTGTGAACACAATATTAACTAAGTTTCAGGTTTTTTCAAATAAAAATTCTAAAAGAGCATGACAATTTAATTTTTATGAAATTATGAAAGGAGCTAATATAGTGAAAAGAAATTTTGGCTTAACGGCAAGAACCTAGAATTATATTAGCCCTTAATTAACAGTATGATCATGAGCACATGGCTTATTTTCTCTGAGCCTCAATTGCCATATATCTAAAAGAAGGATTATTCTAAACGATCTCAATATTTATTTATTTTTTCCTAAAATTCATTCTGTGCTGAAGATAACTGCTTTATTCAAAAAGAAATTTCTGACATGTTGAATATAAAAATATCCATTAGTCCACGTTGGGAAAAAAAGAGTCTTGGGAGAAAAAAGTAAACCTCTTTAAGTTCTCTACTCGGTAATCTTCTTATAAATCAGAAAGAGAAAGGGTGAGAAATTGGCAGATGTTTAATTCTTTAAGACATTTGCACCAATAATTCTCTCAAGGCATTTCACAGACTTCGCTGTGACAGAGCCAAAGTGCACCTCCATGCTGTCTGATCAGACTGCTGTTCACCAAACTGAGAAACGTATTTTGTACCTTTTTTTTTTCCCCACAGATGTGACAGAGCAAGTGAGGGCAGACTTATAAACAGTTGCTGTAGAAAATCATTGAGAAATAAAACAAAAGGTAAATATTTTCTTAAGTAGCTGCTCTCTATGCGCTTAAGTTTCTTAGCTAAAGTTTTACTTGGTCAAAACACTCATAGTCATAAATAGATGTTGGTCTAGCACTGCGCTAGGTTGAAGGAGAAAGTAATTGATTCTGGGTGGATATAATTTGAAATGACAAGAAATTTGGCCTAAGAAGCAGGAACCATGTCTTGACTTTGCAAGTAATTTAATTACCATGAGCCCCTTAATCAATAGGAGCCACAATTTAATGTGTGTAAGATAAGTAGTTCACTCAATTATTCAATAAACATTTGTTGAGGACACAGAGGTGTCACACACTTGTGCTAGTTTCCTGAAATTAGAAAAATGAAAGAAAGCTGTAATTCAATAACAGAGAGTGAGAAGTAAAATGACTGCCACCCTTGGGAAGGACTGTTACGATAGAGGTATGCACACTGTGCTGCGGAAGTAAATGAGAAGCATCTAACCCAGCCTGGAGGAAAATGCTTTTGCAAGTTGCCAGTGTCCTTGGCTTTTGTTCTGAGTCTAGAAGTATATGCATGGTCTATTTGAAAGAAACGTCAAGGGAAAGCAGATTAGTGTGCACAAAAGCATTGCACAGAAGAGTAACTGCCAGGAAAGATTGAGCGTGATGCTGGGGTTAGTATTTGTGTCAAGGTTCCATCCAAATCTAACATGCTATTTAAAACATCACTAAACAGATATTCCAAACAAACAAACAGAAAACTCAGAGGTATTTAGTCCAAGCATACTTGGATAAAAGAAAAGAGTGGAAGTATTAGAAAAAAATCTTCCCCAGCTGTGTATTTAGAAAGAATTCATTTTCCAGCCCTGGGCCCTTCCCAGGGGGAGTACCTGATTGTGCCAAATCTTGTTCTGTGTTTACCTTCAAACACTATGCAATATGTTTTAAACTTTCTGATGAGATAAATTGAAAATAAATATTAGATAGTACAGAAATCTCCAAGTTTTCTCTGATGTTCTAGCAACCCTCTGCCTGCCCCATGCTGTAGATGCCATGATCTCCTGTACCCTGCTTGCTTCAGTTTCCCCCACGTTAACACCAGATACGACCTGTTCACCCTCTGGGTAAGAGCACAAAGATACAGAATTCTCTAGTGCTTTGGAGTGTAGTATTTTGGCAGTGAAGTGAATGAAGAGAAAAATTTAAGTCATTACCTTTTCCTTTGAGGAGTCAATGATGGCAGCACAAGGAAAGGAGCTTCTACAAAGACAATGGAAATTCCAGCAGAGCGCATGTGGGAAATGAAACCAGTGCTGCTTCAGCCCCATTAGTTTTGCCACTTCACAATTTTCCAAGAAAGGTTCTGAGCTTGGAGAATACATCTACCTTTACTAGCATAGAGTATTAATGTTTTGTAAAAAAATGAGAAGTATTACTGGATGGGGTCTCCAGCTGGGGAGACACATATTTTAACCAGGCATCTAACCTGAGATGATTGGAGGAAGTTGTCCTGTTCAGATTCTCAGCAGCAGGACTGAGCAGATAGATGGGGGAGACTTTTTGCATCTGTGTTTGTGCATAAGGTCAGCTAAACAAATGTTTATTTCAAATGAAAAACTATCAATAGCAAACCTAATGGATACTAGATAAGAGTACTCTTTCTTTTTCTGTTGTATGGGGTCGGGGTAGGGGAAGTACGAACAGTTGGGTAGAATGGCTGATTTTTAAATTATTAGTCAATCATCTTCCTCCCCATATTGTGTATCCAAGTCACCTTACAAAAGATTTCTCTGAAATCTAAGCCCTATGTTAGGTTTCAATTCAGATTTCTCTAAGAGCACTCCTGCTTGATTTTGGAGTAGGCATTTTAAACAATTTTCATGTAATGCTATCATCTCCTTTGCATAGTATAAAATATTAAAAGTACTTTTTATTCTTAATTTAATTCACATATTTGACCATATTGATTCAGTTACATAGTGAACATCTAGCAGTACATAATTTTGATGTCACAAATAAATTAAATGTTAATTTTTCCTTAAAAATCAGGCTGTTACTGACTCATATTGATATTTATACATACAATAGAAATAAGGATTATTTTAAACAAAGAAAAATATATTTGATGGATTTGAATATGACAACCATATAATGAATCTACTGTGAATATAGCAAGTATGTCTTCTTAAGGCCAGTAGTATATCTCTCTTCTGAGGTTTATTTTGTCTCCTTAAACAGAACGATAATGCATCATAATGAGCTTTAGACATGCTTAGAACAAGGATGTTGTCTCAAATATTAACTCTCCTGCTTTACAAGAAGATACTTTGTACGTACATTTGAGAATAAGCTTGACCTTTTTCACAGTGGCACTATACGACCAATTCCTATTTAATTCATTACCCCCCCTTGTCTTTCTTTGATTCCTGTTTTTTAAAAGATTTCCACTCTCTAATTTGAAACCAGGTCTTTTTGTTTAAGAAATTGTCTGAAGCAGTGATCCATATTAACTTTTCAGCAGGCTTGTGACTCCCAGTCTTTGTATTTTCTGTGTTCCTGCTACTTAAAAAAAGTAAAAACAGAGTAATAAATTTGACTAGAAATAATTTCCAACGTAGGCATAAACTCCTGAATTTTCAAGAGAAGTCATTTGTTTCACATAATATCTGGGGACATAATTCAACAAATGTTTATATAGCTCATTATTTAGTGAGCTATTGTTTTGTTGTAACAAAAATATCCTACATTGAAGTGGTGCAAATATAACAGAATCTTATTGTTCTCTTATGTAACAGGCTATGGTGGCAGTTCAGTGAAGGTAGATAGTTCTACACCACCCATCATGAAGGAACCCTAATTCCTTCCATCTTGTTTCTCTGCCATCTCTGGGGGTGTTGTCCTCAGGTGCACAGGTGATTGTTTTCACTATCATGTTCACATCTCAGCCTGTAGGAAAGGGGAAAGGAAGGAAGTAGAAGGCAAACAAAACAATATCATTATAAATATGCACTCTGGGAGTACATACATCACTGTCGTTTTCATTTTGTTTGCTATAATTAGTAGCATGCCCACATTGAAGTACAAAGAGACTCAGAGATGTAGTCTCTAACCTCATAGCCCCACGCCCAAATAAAAGAAAGAAGGAAAATGGGTAATCATGAAAAGCTGTCAGTCTCTGTTGCAGCTCATAACCTCACATGGCCCTGTAATAATAGGCTTTATAAAGAAATTGCTAGAAACTTAGAAAAACAAGTTACATATTCAAGCTAGGTGTTTAGTTTATTTGCACAGCTATAACAAAGTACTGTAGATTAGGTGGTTTATAAACAACAAAAATACGTTTCACAGAGTTCTGGAGGCTGGGAAGGTCAAGGAGCCAGCATATTCAGTGTTTTGTGGTGACCTGCTTCCCGTTCATAGATGGCTGTCTTTTCACTGTAACCTCATGTTGCAGAAGGGACAAGAGAGATCTCTTGGGCCTCTTTTATAAGGACACAAATCCTGTTTATGAGGGCTCCACTCTCATGACTTAATCACTTCCCAAAGGCCCCTCCTCCTAATACTATCACCTTGGGGGTTAGATTTCAACGTACGAATTTTGGAGGGACACAAAGTTTTAGTTCATAGCACTACGGCGCTAAATTTTTATTAGTTGTTTAAGGAGGCGGCTTCCAACTAGTCAATGTTTGTTAAATTAAAATGTTACTAAATTCAAAACTAGCAGAAATAATCTTGAAATAAAATTTAATTCCTATTGATTATATTGCTAAAATGTGATTTTACAATTCACAGAACTACATTTGGATAAATCTTAAAATAGTATTTTCGCTCACTTTTTGGGAAAAAGTTTGTTTTCCTAGATATATCATTTCTATCTCATTTTATCTTTTAATAATAAATATTTTCTCAGGAAGACACAGCAAAAAAATATGGAAAATGTTTATTCTTTTCTGTACTTATCTTCAAACAACATAGCAGCTTAATTTTTTAATAAAAATATTTTTCTTGCAAATTGTAGCAATGCATCAAAAATATCTGAGAATTTATTATGGATAAGCATATCCCTACAGCAACAACAAAAATAGGAATACAGTAAATACATTTTTTCTTTAGAGAGATTATAATCCAGATTAGATTGATATTTAAATTCAAAATTAAATAATTATAATAAAATGTGCTCTAAGTAAGAATAGAGTTGAACCATAAGTAATAACTAGCTATAAACTACTCAGTCTTCAGTTTCCTCTCTGTGTCTCACACAGAAGAAATCTTCCTTCTCTGGCCTAACGTCACAGTGCCAGGCAGATAACTGGGACTGAGTGCATATGTTTTCAACAAAAGTTAAACACAAGGTTGTATTACTGTCCCAGGGCTACTGTAACACACACACACACAAACACATACACACACACAAACTGACTTAAAACAATAGACAGTGATTCTCTCACACTTCCAGAAGCTAGAAATTTGAAATTAAAGTGCTGGCAGGTTTGGTTCCTTCTGGAGACACCGAAGGAGAACTATTCCATGCTTCTCTCCTAGCTTTTGGTGGCTGCTGGCAATCCTTGGCATTCCTTGATTTATAGCTGCAAAACAGCAATCCTTGCCCCCATCTTTACATGGCCTTCTCCTCTGTGCCTCTGCATCTTCTTCCTTTCTGTCTCTTATAAGAACACTCTTCATTGGATTTAAGGCCCACCCAATCCAGGATGATTTCATTTCAAGATCCTTACCTTTGTTATATCTGCAAAGGCCCTATTTCCAAATAAGGTCACGTTCACAGGGACTGAGGATCAGGAGTTGGTCATATGTTTTCAGGGAACACTATTTAACTCACCTCTGAGGGGAATTTTGTTTATAATGAGATCCTTCAACTTTTTCTCCTACCCCTATAAGCCTATCTCCAACACATATATCCTTAATACCTTTATTAATTTGAAAAGACCCAGAATTAATTTCCCCCAACCAAGTTTCATTAGATAATCTAGATCTAGGTTGACATCCATCTGCAAACCAGATTTAACCATCCACATCTTCTCCCTCGTTTACTGTCTCTATTCCCTTGGACTTTGCCTTTAATTCCCTCCCATCTTGAACATAAACAAACAAACAGAAACCCTGGTCTCAAAATACACTCTAGCTAAGAAATTTCTCCTCTCCTCCTTTAATACCTACACTTCCAAGATTTTCACATATTATTGGCACTTTCCCAAATTCCCATTTATCTCTTGGCCTAATCCACTGGGACTTTTACTTCGTCATTTCACTGAGCTACTATTGCCAAAATAAACAATGTCCTTCAAATTACCCAATTCATGGATTACTTTAAATTCAGATTTTATTTGACACACCTGTGATATTGCATTCTGCTGTGTATGACCGCTTTCTCTAATCTCTTTCCTTTCTTGGCTTCCGGAATACTATTCCTCTGATTTCCTCATGCCATCCTTCTCAATCCTTCTGTGGGTTTCTCTCTCTCTTTTTCCTCTTATCTGTTTTACTAATAGTTTTTTGCCCTCAGCTTTTCGCAAGCTCTATTGATACTGGTGGCTACCACTACGAATTAGATGCTGTCCACTTCCAAATGTTTAGCTCCAGCCCAATCTTATATTCTAAGATTCAAACCTGCTGTTGATCTTTCTCTGGATAAATTACAGTCAACTGAAAGCAGCATGTTAAAAACTGTCCACAATAAATCTCCTCTACTAACCAATCCTCCTCTTGCATTTGCTATCAAGTTAATAATTTTATCTGTCAAGGTATGATCAGTAAGGCAATACGGTTAGGATACATAAACACAAAAACACAAGTATTTTATCTATTTATGTATGGATATCTTTCTATATGTTATCAATATCTATATCTATCTACCTATCTTTTTATCTATAATTTATTCTATCTACCTACCTATCTATCTATCATCTACTTATATATGTATCTTTCCAAATTTATTATAGGGATTTTACCTTACACAGTTGTGGGAGCGTACAGTCTACGAGAGACTGTTGTTTCCATTTTTGATGCTGGAGACTGAGGTCTGAAGGATAAACAGTAAGGAAAGAGAAATGGAGGTAAAATAAGGAAAGCGAAGACAAACAGGAAGCTGTGAATCTGAGCTGGAAGCCAAGAGGATGTATTAGAACCCTGTATGCTCTAGCACCACCTCCAAATCTCCCATTGGAGGATGAGCGGCCTGCAGGAGAAGCTGTCACTCTTCATCAGGGAGTTAAATGCACGCCTGACCCAGAGAAGCTGAGATAGGAGATGTAGCAGGAGCTGTAACTGCTGTGGGCCCAGCTACCACCTCAAACCCTCCAAGTGAGTCAACAGATAAATATCAGCACGCGTGAGCTGCCACAGTAACCTGTGTCCACTGCAAAGTTTTTGAGCACAAGAAGATGATGGTTGCTACTTCATTTATCCCTTCAAAATTTTATGCAAAATATCTTTCACGGTTCATACTAACCTGGAAGTATGCAGAGAAGGAAGCTCTGAGAAATATAGTTCCATCTTAGCTAAGTTGACTTGATACAAATCCACCACAACTGTATCAATGTAATTCAGAAAACTTCAGCCTCACTTCCTCTCTCCTTCCACATCCACACTCTTAATAAATGCTGTCCTTCCATCTTACTAAATATCCAGCACTCAGCACTGTGAATAGATCCTCCGCTATGCTTGCTCCCCCTTAGTTCGTGTATTCATCACATTTTATCTTACTGTTAAAAAAAAATCTCCCTGATTTTCTTAACAAAGCCCCATTATATTCCAAAAGCATCTTCCACAGATTTATCTTCTGTAAAAAAACACTCTAATTGTGTTTAAATATGCTTGAAACTCTTTATAATATACACTGTCACAAAGGATAAGCTCTAAATCAGATCATACAGGTTTTCTCATAATATAGCCTTTGTCTACCCACCCAATACTCTGCCCTCCAGCCACACCACACTCACCATGAAATTTAATTATGTTAATTATTTTGTGGTGGTTATATTTTTATTATACTTGTTATTTTAGATGTGGAATAAATATTAATTGTTAATACTGAAAAACACTGTCAAATGTTGGTCACACATTAAAAGGATGGGATTAAATCTAAAGAAGCCCTTTAAATCTGATCCCTCATTTTGATTATACATGAAGTCATAGTACTTAAGTCATACTACTTAAAAAGTTATATACTCTTGAAAATTTAAAAGAAGAGCTGCAATATTGCTTGAGAGGCACCTCTGAATTCTTTGAAAATGAATATTGACTGAAATATTTAGTCTCAACAAGATCTAGAGAAGTACCACGCTATATAGTAGACAAGATGGTTTGAAAGATAGAGAGCAAACTGAGGAATATGAAGTTAGCATTCCTTCTAGAATCCAGACCTAAGAAGTCATAGCTTATTCAACTGTGCTTTGCCTATTTTATAATCTCTGTTAATGTTCGTTTGCTTTCTTTTCAATTATTATTACATATGACGTAAAAGAAGTTTAACTTGCAAGGGAAAGTAGCCTGAGATGAATAAATTTTCCCTAGCTTATCTATAATTGAATTGTTATAGCCAAAATATCAGGACCTTTATTTTGCAGGAATCTTTGACGACTATGATTCATAATCAAAATACTGGGAAAAAAAAAAAAGAAAAGATAGTTACTGTGGAAGATAGTTATATTAATGACATCTAAATGACTTGGTCATTTAGCTCACTTTAACCAGTCAGACACCATAAAATGTGACACGGGTAAAGGCTTGATAAGCCCTCGTGCACTGGAACTTGTACTTTTGGAACTCAGTGACCATATGAGGAATCCTAAGCTAGCTACTGGAGAGGTCATGTAGAGAACACATAAATAGTTCAGTTGACAGCCTCAGCCAAATGACACACATGTGAATAAGGAAATCTGGGACCAAACAGCCCCCAGCCAACCTGCCATCTGACTGTAAACACATGAGTAAGCCTTGCCCACATTACCTGGAGCAGAGACAAGTCATTTCATCTGACCTCTTCCCAAAAAAAAAACAGCCCACAGAATTGTAATTAAAAAAAATAAAAGGTTGTTTTTTAGGTTACTAAGTGTGGGAGTGGTTTATTAGGCAATAATATATAAATGGCACACCTACTAAAGGAGGCTTGTTAGTGTCCTAATGTAAAGTTTTTGCTTACTATCATGGTCACATAAATGGAAACTATACATACATTGTTATCCTTCTTATTAAATTCATTAAATTAATAATATTAATTGGAGACTATCTATATACTATCTATCTCATCTATCAGTCTATCATCTGTCTCCAAATAGACAGTATTGATATGCATTATTAATGAAAAAAGATACAAATAGTTTTCAAGTGACGTGAAAAACACTAAGAAAATTCAGGTCCATTTTGCCTTATGGTCCCTATAGCATTAAGCTTTCAATAAATATTAGTTATCATTATTATCAAGAATATTATTATACTAGCAAAATCTCCACACACACTATCAACTATTTAAGTCAATTTCATCTATACCTAACTCCTTTTCTATTCCATATTTAATTGACTGTTCTATTTGTTTCACTCATTCTTTGGCAATCAGAATATGTGTCTGATGATGATTCTTAAAAACGTGATTTTTGTAAAACCACTCTGCAAATGATATAAAATGCATTGACAATAATAACTTCATAAGTGTGCTTTCATTGTACTTAATTTGCAACTCTGAAGTGCTTTAAAGACAGATTTTTAGTGATAAACCTTGAAGCATGGCAAGTTTTCTATGCTTATCAAATATGAATTGAGTAGATTATTATGATGGTAGTTTTGAAATGCAGTACACCTCTGCGAAACACTGTTATAATGGTCTATATCCAATTTGCATAACATCAATCATTTAGCATTCAATGGATGTCCTTATTTTAAATTTAAACAATGTTTTCCTAACTTTAAAATAAGTACGATTGTGAGTAAACTTGTATTTGCTGATCTGTAGAACCCTTTTTATTCTTTTCAAAAATCACTTATCCACATAATTACTTCACACATTTAACATTAGTGATGTGATCATAAAAGGAGGCCTTTAATTGAAATGTAGGTAGACATAATATTATATTTCATATAAAGACGTTAAATCATGGCAAGAGAAAAATAAAAATATAACGGTTTCTTCTCCCAAATTAATAGTTACAATTTTAACAATATCAAGCTTATGTTGTTATTTGATCATTTTCTCTTCATGGGGGTCCCACATCCTCCATTGTATTAATTTTGTTTCTATTCCAATTCTGCTCAACTTTTGCCACATTGGCCATAGGCTGTGCAGACTGTGGTCCCAAGATAACAAGATAGGCTCAATAGTGTCATGGACTATAATAGGAGAAAAATGTGGCTCATATCATAAAAGTATTATTGCTAAATTCAAAGAAAGACTTGGTTATTAATATAATATGTGTTCTATTTGAAGATGTTGATCTTTAAGCAAATTCATGAGGTAGCCCCTAATTAAAAAAAAGGAAAAATTAAAATAAAAAGGTAATTTAACCCAATCTGCTAAGAAGCATTTGGATTATTAGCAAAATTTGGATAAGAGAACACATGCACACTGTTGTGTAGAAACTAGTCTCTTGGTTATGCCCAACAAACTGTTTCCACTAGTTTATCCCTCCAGTTCTCAAATGTATTTCCATCCACATGTTGGTTTGCTTCATGTTGAGAGTGGATGAATAAGACGTAGTCTCTGTCTTCAAAGCTATTGCAGTCAAATATATCATGGTGACAGTTCAAAATAGTTAGGGCTCGTGACAGAGGTATGAATGGGTTCTATGGATACACAGAGGAAGAGTTTCTCTCTCCGACTCAGAGAACAGGCTGGGATTTCCAGAGAAGGGAATGCTTGGACTGGAGTTTTGAAGAATTAGTAAAACATAGTTGAATGAGAGTAGGGAAGCCCGAGACAGGGTGGGAAGGAAGCATGTGTGAACTCATGCAGTTATCCAGTTGACCCTAGTGAGGATTTCCTCTATGTGAATAACGGAAAGTGAAGCTGAAGTTGTTTAGGGAGGTGGACATAATATTTTTATTAGTAATGTATTTCTTACATATCTTTTGCAGTTTTGATTTCAATATATATAGTTAAATGTTTTGAAATTGAGAGAGGAGAAAACATATTATTTATATTATCTTGCTATTTGATCACGTAATATAAATAAGCAATGATAACAAATAAAATAAATTATGTTAATTGATACGGGGTAAAAAGGGCAGAAGATTTGCTAGGGTGTGTGGGGATGAGTCTAAAGGATGAGGAAAAAAATGAGCCCATCATAGGGGAATCACATTGTTTGAAAGCGTGATCTACTCTTGTTCAAGTGTGCTACAACGGAGAGATTTTACTGTCTTTAACACCCTCCATATGTTTCTTGATCAAGCCAACAGCGACATAAAAGCATTCACACTGTATAATATTCTATATTTCGATAGTGCCTCATGTTTCACCCCACAGACCTGTTTCCATTTAGTTGCTATTTATGATCATTTTCCATAACCAATGGAATCTTTCCATATGTTGCCATATTTAAAGAATTACATTTGTCTTCCTTGGTATAGATAAATATCCTGTCTCAGGCTTCTCTTCCTGACCGCTTCGGACACTTTACAGATGCTCAGGGAGTAACAAAACCGGTTAAGAAGCATTGATTACAGAGAGCCTTTAATAAGCATTTTTTTCTCTATATAGCCCATGTTCTATATGATAGAGGTAACATATCTGGCCTTATGTCATTACAAAAGATTGATAATATTCAGTGGTTTGATACAATTTTATACGTTGCAAAACCAAGCAAAACTAAGAAGAAAAATACGTATATAGTAAACATATTTTCTTAAAACAAGGTGTTAGTAAAATTCAGGATAATGAAAACTTCTACCACAGAGGGAGGGGATAATTTCCATACTGTATTATTGGATACATTCTTTTTCTAAAATTTAGTAGTGACTCACAGGTATTCATTTTCATTTTATTATGATGATTCAGAAACCACATATGTTACGTATTTTCTCTTGATTGTTTCAATATAGCATCATTTTAAAGCACTGCATTGGGAGTCAAGTGACCTAACTTCAAGTCTCAATTTGGCCATTAACCAATTCTATGATATTTGACAGAGAAGAACTGGACATTTTCTGGCTATAGTGTCATCACACATAAAGTAAGAAGCTAAGCTCTCTATACATTCTACTGTATCTTCTGCCTAAAAATTCTGACTTTATATGCTATACTTAATATAATAGAAAAGCTATTTCATTAATAATAGAGACCTGGAAGAACTCTGCAATGTTTAAAAATAAGGATTGTGAACTCAGATTAAATTTAAGCCATGTTATCTTTTCTCTTGTGACAAAGAACAAGTAACAAAATTATGTAAAACCTCAGCTTAGTATCTGATAATTAATGAATAGCTAACATATATTGAGACCTAAGCATATACCAGATATTATGTTAAATGTATATATTCTTTTTGCATTTAAATATCATCATAAGGCAATGAAATATGTGCTGCTATAATCACCATCTGAAAATAAAAACTTAGAATGTTAAGCTGCCATCAGGAGAAACATTCAAACCCAAATCTTTCTTTCTCCAGATATCTTAGTTAATATAAAAATTCTTTCTCAATAGTAATAAAATGTTTAGAAAAGTGTGTAGCACATAGCACTCAATAAATATTAGACATTATATTTGCCAATTATTCTGATTGTAATTGAGATCAGAGAAGTGTTGTCAGCAATGCAGTAGCCGTAATGGCCATCGTAATAGTAGGGGTCATAGTAGTATGAGACATCCTGTATGTCTCACTCAGTCATGTAATTACAGTGATTTGGGCCAAATAAGCAATCACAAGCCAAGGTAAATTTGAGAAATTAAAAGCAAGGTGAGTAGAAAAGGAGGGAACAAATGAGAGTTGCTGTGGACATTAATTGTTTTGTCTGCTCAGAGTAATGTTTCTCCATTTTGGCGGTAAGATTATTCCTATGTTTTGATGGAGTTCGCCTTACCTGACCCCTTGGTTTCTGTTGTCTGCACATGACTGAGGTGGGGCCATTGTTGTACTCCACTCCTGGCAGGACAGCATGTGAGCCAAGCTTGTCTAGGTGTGTTTTCAGAGCCGTGTGAATCAATCTGTTTCATCATCATAGTATTCATGAATTTCATGTCAGATAATAGATAGGTATAGATAGAGGCTAGATAGATAGATAGATAGATAGATAGATAGATAGACAGACAGACTGATAGATGATAGATGATAGATAGACAGAAAGGGAGATAGATAAGCAGATAGTATTTAGGAGTCGCTAGTTCTTTTAATTTATATTAATGTCTCTAAAATTGCCCACACAATTAAAAGACTGGTCAACAAACTGGGCTTTAAGAAAAATTACATTTAATTATGAAGAATGATAATAAGGATAAATAGCCATCAAACAGACTACATCTCAGAAATGTTATAGAACTAATCTCCCACCACTATGACCCATCCATTTTATTTTAATACTCAGAGTTCAGGGTACACATTACCAGCAGCCTTAGAGACGTGAACTTACATAGTTGTTCACGTTTATAAAGAATGAAAATTGTACTGAAAGATAACATTTACCATATCATACATGAAATACAACGAATCTATTGCTTTTCCCGTCTTAAATGACCTTACGAGAATCACCTACGTGTGGACAGATTTTTATAAAATCTTCATTTGCTTTCTTTTTAGCCATCTGCATTTAAAATAAAACCCAGTTTTAAAACAAAACAACAATAAATAAATTGGAAAACAAATAGTTTTTTTCAAAGTCATTCAGTAATGGTATCTGGAAATTTTGAAAATTAAATGTTAGTTTTCCACTAACAGATTCCAATCAATAGAGATTTCTCAAAGAAACATGAAATCCCAAACTTTGTCATTTGAAATACAATGGTATTCACATGCAAAATAAGAATAAACAGTTCATTTCACCCTTAGCCTGAGAGGTAGAGATGGCCCGGTGAAGAGAGTGGGCATGTGCCAGTATTTACTTTTTAATTGTGTGAGCCTTTGCTGTAAGTGCCCACAAGGAAGGGCACCCTTGACTCCTGCTAACTGTCCTGCAGCCATGGTTGGCTCATTATACTTCCTTTGTACATGGCTATTGGCAGAAGCAGGCATAACATTTTAGCGTGCATTGAGCCTGCTTCAAGCATTTTAATTGGTTTAAAACTGTTGGTAGCGTCTTTTACTGTATTAATTTATTACTTCAGCTTCAGTCAACTAAAACCTTTGCCAGATGCTAGTGCAGCCACTGCATACAGAACAGGAGATTGAAGGTATTTATATGATGCAAATGTCTCTTTTTCATTAAGTATTCACAAACTTTCTCTTAATCATTATATTGAAAAAGTACCACCAAGACTGAGATTTATGCCTTGTGAAAATTAATCTAATTTTGCAAAATGACAGTTTTGTTTCAAAGTGATGGAAGACACAGCTTTTGGGCAGATACTAACAGTTGTAAAGAATATCTCTTCGATGGTTTTGTTTTGTTCGGATTCAATGAAATTCAAAAGTGGCAGCCTTAAAAATAAACGCCCCTCATAGCATGGAATAAGAGAGCATGGTGTTTGTTTATCCCATAACTTTAAAGCATTACGTGTTTATTCATTTAGTTACAGAAAACACACTGTGCAGTAGTTACATAATAGTATGTTTCACAATAGCATTAGCTTCAAATTGTTTGTATAAAAAAACAATAAGTTATTCTCAGGTAGAATCTGACATTCTAAAATAACACACACACACACACACACACACACACACACACACACACAGGAAGAGCACCAAAATAACATTAAAGCTATTTTCAATTTCAATCAATCAAAATTTTGTAGCTTTTAGAATCTATCGCTCAAGACTGCACATAAGCAACTTAAATGCAAATTATATTGGCAGCGCTTAAGGGAAGCAGACTGTGTGCTTTTGAATACCTTTCCTGCTGAAAACATATCTACCTGTAATCACAAAGGCAAAATATGTATTCAAAAATGATCTAAATACATATTTATAAGTTGTACCAAGATGGCCAGGGTCAAAATATCTCTGAATGAAACTCTGCCTAAATACTGCAAGCATTTGTGTATCCATCAGTTTTTATTGTCTAGCAATACTCGTCTTTATGGTATGGTCCATTAAGTATACATAGCGCAGTGTTGATGGGATCTCTGCCTAGAGTGAGAAACATCTCTCAAGATATTTGTTTATAGATAATTGCACCCATAAGCCTTGCCTTGTTGGGGGGAAAATAGAACAAAATCCTTAGTAACAGAAATTAACTTCCAGGGTCCCAAAGAAACAAGAAAAGTTATGATTTATAACGATGGATCATTTTTCATTTAAAAAATAACAGCATCCTATTATACACAAATTGCATTAAAAGAACACAGATTTATTGTTAAGAATTTATTTTATTGATAAAATGAGGAAAGGAGGGAGAGAGAAAGATGGTATTTATCTGAGAAACGGTGTTTTATAAATGTCATAATTGGCACAGGTTCATAATTTCAAACTAGACTGGATCTTTTTGCTAGAGACTTCACTTTTTCTTGGTCAAGCATAACATGTTTTGAAGTGAAAAGTCTGTCTGGCTTTGTCTTAATACTCAAAAGATCTAGTCATTCTGCTTATGAATATTACTTGTATGTTTTTAAATCCAAAGTGATTTATAAAACAAAGAGAAATACATCCTATAAATCTGTGCATTTCCTTTCTTGCATCTGCTTCTGTTATCTTCCAACAATGCCATCCTACAAGTCTCAAGCTTGTGAAATTCTTCCATCAATTAAAATATTTGAAAATAATTTTTAAATTCCTTATAAACTATAAAGTGTGTAAAATCCCTTGTTTTCCTACTAATACTCATTGTTTTCAAGCTTCCCAATTTGTTTAGGTTTTGTAAGATCCTGTTGAGCTACCACAGACAGAGAAGTACAGCCCTATAATTCACAAAGTTTAGGTTTCACAAAATCATTTTCGGTTATTTTTTTCTTTTGCACTCAATTCGTTGAGCATAAAGTGCACAGATTTTAAGTTTACAGATCAATATGTATTGACAAATATATGCCCTTATTTAAGCCTCAATCAAGATACAGAAATTTTCCATTTCCGAAAAAGTTCCTTATACCACCGTGGAAGTCTCTCTCTCCACTCCTCAACCTCAGGCAACCACAGATTTGATACTTTTCATCAAATCTTAGTTCTGCCTGCTCAGAACTTAATATTAACTGGAAACATGCGGTGCACATTTTACTATGTCAGGCTTCTTTTATTCAACCAAATTATGTTCTTTGTTTACACTTATAGAAAAGCAGTAGTTTGCTCCTTTTAATTGCTAGGTGGTATTCCATTGTATCAATTTATCCATTTACCTGAGGATGGACAGTCAGTCTTTTGCCAATTTTTGGGTATTATGAATAAGGCTGCTGACATTTCTGTACATACATGTTTCATTCTGTTGGGGTAAATACTTAGGAATGAAATTTCTAGGTCATTTTTTAGGTGTATATTTTTCACTTTATGAGGAAAAGTCAAACTGTTTTCCAAATTTTTATAATTTTATACTTTTATATCCTTTAAGGCACTTGGTATAATCAGTCTCTCTAATTTTAGACATTCTTTGGGGTGTGAAGTTGTATCTCTTTGTGGTTTTAATTTTCATTTTCTTAGAAGCTAATCATGTCAAGTGTCTTTTCATTGGCCATTTATACATTTTCTTTTTTGAAGTCTTTTCTTTTTCAAGTAATTCTGTGTGTTTATTGGATTATTTGTCATTTTATTGACCATTTTCAAGATATGTATATATTGATATATTATTCTGGATACATGTTTTTGTCAGAATTTTTATGGCAAATGTTGTACTGTTGTATCCTATGGCTTTTGTTTTTATTAACAGTGTCTTTTGGAGAACAGAGTTTTTAGTTTTGATATGATCTGATGCATTACTTCTGTTTCTTTTATTGTTAGTGCTTTTTTGTGTCCTTTCTAAGATACTGCCTTATATTTTCTTCTGGAACCTCTACTGCTTACATTTAGCTATATGATCAATCTGAACTTAATTTTTGAATGATATGAGATACTGGTCCATATTAATTTTTTGTTTTGTTTGTTTTTTTACATATGGTGGATATCCAGTTTGCCCATCGTCACTTGATAGAAAGTCTATCCTTTCCCCATTGAATTAGCCTAGCACATTTGTTAAAAAAAAAAAAAAAAAAAGGCCATATATGTGTGACTTTATTCTGGATGTCCTTCTATTCCATTGGTAGATTTGTTATTCCTTTCACCATTAATATTCTGAAGCTTTATAGAAAGTCTGAAAATCTGGTAGCAAAATCCTTCAACTATATTCTTTTTCAAAATTTTTTCAGCTGTCATTTTCATATATGTTTTAGAAACAGATTGTCAATGTCTAAAAGTCTGCTGAGGGTTTTGACTGGAAGATGGAAGGAAACAAATCTGTTCCTGGGGTAGGCTAGCTCAAAAGTTCAAAGAGGCTCAATTGCACATGCTCAGTCCATTTTTTTAAAAAAGTATCTCAGACAGATGTCACTCCTCTCACTATGCTTTTTCATTGAAATCTGTCAAAAACAAATTGTATCTCTGGAATGTCTCTAGGTCAGACCTCTCATTAGCCTGTTAGTTGCTCTGAGCTCGCTGGCGCCTTCTGACCGTCCTCACTCTTTTGATCCCACACATTCATTCTCATTTCATCTTTATGCTGAAAATTAATACCCTGTTTCTGGACTTACCACCTCAGCCCCACTTTAGATTATGACCCCATCTCTGTCCGTTTTCATGCACCACAAGTGCAGGAAAAAACTGTTCAAATTAGTTCTTAAACCCTACTCTAGCTCCATGATATTTTCTAATATAATTGATGATTTGAATTTTTATACTATACATTATAAAACCATTTTTGCTTCTGTATCACTTCCAAAATATGTATCTTTATTATTTTTATTGTCACTTGTTTGTATCTAAATAGCTTTGTGGGGGAATAGAGGGAGTCAGGAGGGAATACCATATTTTATTGAAATTTGTGTTCTTATTTCTGATACCTGGATGAGTTGTGCGTTTTCTTTTTTTTCTTTCTGCTAAGTTCACTTTTTATCTGCTCTTCCAGTCTCAGTGTACTGTCAGTGTTTCATATAAATTATCAAATATTCATAAACAAAAATAACATGTTCTTCACAAAATTCTGACAGCCCAAGTAACTGGTATATACAGTATTTTCAATCACGTCATGTTCTTTTTTCTTTTTCTTTCTCATCTATATCTTCCCAATTCTTCACAGAGAAAACTCCATTACTGAAGCAAGTATTCAAGGATTATAGCTGTAACAGTGTAACCAAATCTCATCAATAATCTGTTCCAATTCATTGCTCACCTTGTCTCTCTGACTGAGAAATAGATACAAAATATACAGTAAATGTCATCACAACAATCACTCCTGGACTCTCTCTTTATAAAAACAACATGGAGTTACTTAGGCAGGATTGAATTTATATTCATTTTTAAGAATAATGTGGATCTTAGTCACTTGGGATCTGAGCCCATCAGAGTATTAAGGAAACCAGTACTAATCTAATTACCACGTGTGATTCCACAGGTAACAGACATTGAATGAATAGTGGCTCAATAAGCACAAAGCTTTGGAAATTAGTTCCATAGCATTAAGCATAAATTCTGTCTCCAGACATCGTCAACAAGGCATCCAAACTAAACATGAAGCCAATAGTCACATGGGGACAGATACAGGAGAACTGTTGGAAAACTAAGCCTGATTCCAGATCAAACCATCTCTGTTTTCTGAACTACATCTAGCCTTTTCAGTTGAATGACTCAATATATCTTCTTGATTGTTTAAGATGATTTACTTGGGTATTCTGTTAGCTGCAACTCAAGGCGACCTAATTGGCAATAAATGATATGTCAAAACAGATAACATTGCTTAGCCGCCCATGTCTCCTATAAGAGGAAGTGTAACTATCTTTCAAATAAAGGCTTAGACTAGGTACAAGTAAGAAAAATGGTGGTTCATTAAAAGGCAAGGAGTAAATGAAAATAGTCAATAAATTACAGATTGTTTGGGAAAAGACTGTAGAGGATCTTTAATGTCAGTCTGATAGGATGAACTTATACAACTGCTTAATCACATTTATTAACAAATACTAACTGTGTACCAAACATACGGCAGGCACTGTAGTAGGCCCTACATATTTATTTGCAGAGAGGCACTATATCCAGGAATTCAACATCTAATTTCCTTTCATTTAAGAAGAGACATTTTTGTACATCAGAGTGAAAAATGGATGTTAACGGTTTTATTGTTAATTGGCATTTTTTAAAATCTCTCTTGTGGACATTCCCTTGATAATTTAACAGTTTTTAGTGATCACTTTCTAACATTCATTTCTATACTGAAAATCCTATTATTAATTAGAAATTCTGAATGTTAACATCATTATGATAATTTAAAGTTTGTTTTCGTTTTTCCAAAACTTGTAAAGGTTGTTATTTTAATTGTTTCTATATATATTTGGAAAATGGAAATAATGTTATAGACACTAAAAATGTTGTTATGCATAGGAATCTACTATTTTAACACTTTTATTAAATTTCTAGAGTGCTATATTAAATTATATCTTTTAACATTATGCAAGGGAAACAGTCTCATGGTAAAAATAAGCTGGTGGGAAATATGTTATAATGTGTTTAGAGTTAGAAAGAACAGTTGAAAAAATATGTATCTTAGGCTGAAAATTTTTATCAAAATGTATGCGGTAATATATTGAGAAAAATTATAATTTTTTAGTTAAACATTTTTCATTAACCTTAAAAGTGAAGGATAATTGTATAAAAAAATCATTTCTCATCACTTGGAAAGATCAGACATATGACAACTTATTTAATAGGTACACTGATTTTTACTTATATATTTCCCAACTATTTAAATTTATTTATTTATTTTTTATTATTTTTTTATTTTAATTCTTTTTTGTGTGTGTGTGAGGAAGATCAGCCCTGAGCTAAAATCCATGCCAATTCTCCTCTTTTTTTTTGCTGAGGAAGACTGGCCCTGAGCTAACATCTGTCCGTGCAGATCTTCCTCCACTTTATGTGGGATGCTGTGACAGCATGGCCTGACAAGTGGTGCCTCCCACACCTGGGATCCAAAGTGCGGAGTGTGCGCACTTAACTGCTACACCACGGGGCTGGCGCCTCAACTATTTAAATTTTTTTTTATGTTAAAATGACTTCAGATTCAAATGCAATTGTAAGAAATAATAGCTCACATATACCCTCCACCCAGTTTCTCCCAATGATAGTATCTTGCGTAATTATATTATAATATTACAATCAAGAAGTTGATCTTGGTATAATCCATGGATGTTATTTAGATTCCAACAGTTTCACATGCACTCCTGTGTGCGTGTGTGTTTAGTTTTATGAAATCTTATCATATGTGCAGATTCTTGTGATTACCACACAAGTCAGGATACAGAAGAGTTCCATACATACGCAAGAATTCCTTGTGCTACACTTTTATAGTCACAGCCACCTCCCTGCACCTTTCCTCCACCCCCGACAACCCTACTCTGTTCTCCATTTACGCTTTTGTCATTTCAAGAATGTTATATAAATGAAATCATAGTTTGTCGTCTTTTGAAATTAGCTTTTTTCTCTGAGTGTAATTCTGAGATTTACCCAAGTTGTTGCATGTATGTATTAATAGTTCTTTTTTTTTCTTACCGAGTAGTATTTCATCATTTGAAAGTACCACAGGTTTTTAAAATATTCACTCTCCAAAGGGCATTTCAGTTGTTTTCATGTATTGTATGTGGGTATAAGTTTTGATTTCTCTGGGATAAATGTACAAGAGTGCAACTGCTTAGTCATCTGGCGGGCACTTGATTAGTTTTGTAAGAAACTGTCATATGTTTTTCCATAGTGGCTATATACCATTTTATATTCCCACCAGCAATGTATGAGTGATCAAGTTTCTCTGCACCTTCACCAGCATTTGGTGTTATCACTGTTTTTTGCCATTGTATGAACTATGTGGTCTCCTCAGTGTGGTTTTATTTGACATTTCCCAAACAGTTAATGATGTTGACCGTCTTTTCCATCTTTATATCTTCTTCATTGAAATATCTATTTATGCCTTTTGACCGTTTTCTAATTGGATCATTTGTTTCATTACTGTTGAATTTTGAGGGCTCTTTACATATTCTAGATACAAGACCATTGTCAGATATGTGGCTTGTAAATGTTTTCTCTCAATTTCTAGTTTGTCTTTTCACCTTCTTCAAAAAGCCTTTTGCAAAGCAAAACTTTTAATTTTGATGAGGGTTCTCTATTCTGCTCCATTGATCTACATGTCTATCTCTATGGCAAAAACGACATAATCTGAATTAGTGTAGCTATATAATACATCTTTAATTTTTTTTTTTTTTTTCCTTGTGAGGAAGTTCAGCCCTGAGCTAACATCCATGCTAATCCTCCTCTTTTTGCTGAGGAAGACCGGCTCTGAGCTAACATCTATTGCCAATCCTCCTCCTTTTTTTTTTTACCCCCTCAAAGCCCCAGCAGATAGTTGTATGTCATAGTTGCACATCCTTCTAGTTGCTGTATGTGGGACGCGGCCTCAGCATGGCCAGAGAAGCGGTGCATCGGGGCGCGCCCGGGATCTGAACCCCGGCCACCAGTAGCGGAGCGTGCTCACTTAACCTCTAAGCCACGGGGCCGGCCCTATAATACATCTTAAAATCTTAAATCTCGATTTAAGATATAGTTAACACTTTAACCAGAATGTTTAACTGACATTATATCCATCAACTTTATAGTATTTGTCCAAAGTAATGTATATAAACAGTGCATAAATAAAGATAACTTGTTATTTCCAGGCCTAATATTAATCAGTATTCTCAGCATAGTTCATGTCATGCCATTTGACAGATTAACCCACAGTAATCCAGATTTTAAAGTGAGCTTTTCATATCTTAATAATAAGAAAATTGTAACTTAATGAGCAACACAATCAAAGACAATGTGGAAGTAAATGCCCAGAGATTTCACATATTTTTACCAGTCTCTGTGATTATATTAGTCTTAACAACATTTACTTCAGAAAAATAACCACGTGATTTTATAATTATATAGAAATAATATGAGTTTTCATTAATCACATGCCTTGTATAACCAAATCTCATTGAAACATAAGATTCTTGATTTTAACATGAAACTCTATTTCCT
The DNA here is from genome assembly GCF_020826845.1 of Diceros bicornis minor. NCBI lineage: Eukaryota > Metazoa > Chordata > Mammalia > Perissodactyla > Rhinocerotidae > Diceros > Diceros bicornis. The sequence continues at coordinate 27,166,306 of NC_080750.1, forward strand.
CTGTAAGAGGAAACTGCCTATCCAGCTATTTACTAGAAAACCTAATATTCTCATTAAATACTTCTGATTGCCAGCTTTCCCACATGCTTTCATTATCCTTATTGTTCTGAGCATCCAACCATTTTTCACCCAGATCTCTCCATGTTACATTTATAATTCCCTTGGTCAATATTTGCATTGTCGTTGATTAGTGTTACATTTTATGAGAGAAATGCAGTTGAATTATTATACGAAATCTCTAAGACTGGTTGTTCTATCCAGGATCTTTGTGTTTGTAATTGGGTAATAAAAGTACTTATATGGCAATTTGATTTCTATAGCAAGTATGGTACACTTTATTGCAGCTCCTTTACTAGACTGTGATCTCCCCAACGTCATCAGCCATGCTTTATCATGTTATACCCAGTGCCTAGCTCTGAGCAAACACTCTAACGGTTTATTAAGTGAAGGAAGAAAGAGAGGGAGGGAGAGAGAAAAGAAGGATCTGACTCATTATGGACATTATTGACTTTTAAAGACACTTCTTTCTTGGATTTGTCAACTTTGTTAGTTTTCTCAAAATAAAGTACATGTGTGTGGTGATGGGTTGTAATTAGTATTTTGGTGGTGAACATGATGTAATCTATGCAGAAATAGAAGTATAATGATGTACACCTGAAATTTTTACAATGTTATAAACCAATGTTACTGCAATAAACAAGAAATTAAAAAAATAAAATAAAATAAAATAATAAAAATAAAATACTAGATAGGAAATTAATATTCATTAATTTGCATGCTATATATGTATATAAGGTAACATCATAAGAAATATTCCAAATAATATTTTAAAGATTAAAGCAATTTCTGTGGAACGTCCGCATAAGTTACTCCCTTTGATCCCCACCAAGTCTAAACCGTGTTACGTGTGAGTCCCTGGTTGGTCTTTTTCTAGTTCAGGAACAATTGTTCTGTTCTCATATGTCATTACACGATGCCTTGCCAACTCACTCAACATATTGATGTACAAGTCATAATAGTTGTTGAAAGTGCCCCATCATTACCAGGAGAATGGTCACCAAGAGAATACTGCTAACAGTTCTAGGCCTCTGGGCATATCGCTCCATTCTTTGGTCTTATCAATGTACTGAAATGTACTGTATTGCCTTTTTCATATTGGGTCACCCTTAGGCACCTGGGTACTAATCTATCACAGTATATTGTTCTGGTAACAAGGACACATTCTTACACTTCTACCTGTAGCCCTCTCTGTTTAGAAGGAAAAATAAGAATAAGAGTATAGTTTGGGGCCATATAAATACACTCAGAAACAGATTTCCCAAACACTTTTGTGTATTTTCTGTTTCTTTTCTTATAAACGCTGTCTTCTGCCCTCATATTCTATCGGCATAAAGGTTGTTTATCCCAAGGAAACCTGGTTACAATGAGGAAATAAAGTAGTACCACTGTATTTTACTTCAGGATCTTTGTGAGAGCTGGGTTAGGAGCATCTATTAGAAAGATTCATAATTTAATATCAAGATGATTTGAGAAGTTGACTGAAGCTTAGTCATTAGTACCACAGGCTTTCCTGCTTATGTTCTTTATTCTGAGTCTAGCACCTTTACTTAAAATGGGATTACATGTATTAAATCAAGAGTGTGGCTCCCTAGTTCATTCTTTTATTGTTGCACCTAATAATAATCGTCATTTTCTTTTTATGACAAAAAGCTTTTCTAGGTTGAAGAAAAATGCATATGTTTTATAATGTTCATAATGTGTTTTTTTAAACAGGACTCCAGTGAGAAGCCGAACATTTTCAGGTGCTTTTACTGAGAGTAAAATGGTAATAAAACAAGATATTTCAAACTTATTTTTAAAACTACTGCAATTGTGAGAAGGTAAGAAGCCACCCCTCCAGATGTACCCGCAGCTCACTGTTATAAATTTATAACCAATGTAGATCTTTAAAAGAAGAAGAGGAATTGAAATCAGCAATTTTTCTCCTAAACTCTATTAAAATAATGTTGGGAAGTCCCCTAGCCACCTACAGAATACACTATATGTTTATTTTGGATCATTTTAACTTAGGCAATCAATGTCTCAAGGTATGAAAGAAATTTCTGATTTTGAGGTGGTTTTGTTTCCTCTGAAGTTAACTTTTCCCAGTGTGATGACACAATGAGCAGCACATTTTTTTTGCTTGATGTCCTTTCTCTCCTGCAAAGATTCTTCCTTTTACAGTCCCTTTTTTAGTGGAGAGGGTGTACTCCATTGGCAGAAGACACTCATAATTGGCTTAGGGGAAACAACGTAGTTGTATTTCTAAGTGCATGTTTGTGGAAGGATAGTGGAGGAAACAGCTCAGTAGAGCTGAAGGCATATTTCAGTTTAATCAGAATCAGAAGAAAAAGACAAAATAATTTCCTAATTTAGTTTTCTGAACTCATCTGTTATCCTTTTTTGCTAACTAGCTGACACAATTCAATTGGCATATTAGCAGTTCTCTAATAAGAAAATTATTTACTTATATGTACCAAAAAGGGTATTATATTTAACATAACTTTAATAAACCAATTCCATATTCAGGCTATATTTAGTTTTCTTTTTACAAAATTGCAATGCTATAAGTCATGCTGACTTTCTAAATGGTTCAAAACAATACATGTAAATTATGTAATGAATATTTTTTATACTGTGTACCTTAAATTACCATTGCACATCATGTCCATTTAGAATGTCAAGTAAATGGGTTTTCTGATTGCAATATATGCTCATTAAATTAATCACTTGCTATGCTTCCTGAGGTTGTTTAATGGAAAAAGGTAGAGGCAGTTTTAAGTGGTTTTAAAGGCTAAAAAACTAATCAAAAAGCATACTTTCAAATTTCCTCTGTAATAAATATTGAAAATTAATCACGATTATACTAGGCACCAAGCAAATTATATAGATTATTTTATCATAACATTTTGAGATAGTACCATTATTGTCTCCATTATACAGATCGAACAGCTATTTCTTAAAGAAGCTAAGTAAATAGCACAAGGTCACAGAACTTCTCAAAGGTACTGGGATTTGAATACAAGTAGTCCAAATGGACCTCCCAATTAAGGGAGAATATTAACGGTGAAAGGAAAAGACACTCCTCAAGAAAGAATTTTAACAGAGTTTCAATGAGCTTTGAAACAACTCCCAGCAGAGATATAATTTGGTGTCCTAAAAGAGAAGGAAGGACAAAAAAAATAGAAAGAAATAGTCCTTAAGATTTTTCCAAATTTGACTAAAACCGTAAACCCACAGATCCAAGAAATTCAACAACCTTAAGCACTAGAGAAACACAGAAAAACTACATTAATCCACATCATATCATAATCAAATGGCCCAAAATTAGTGACAAAAGGAAAATCCTAAAAGCAGCTTGAGAATTAAAAAAAAAAAACAAAAAACTATTATGTATTCAGGAACAAATATAGATGGCAGCATATTTCTTGTCAGAAACAATAAAAGTGAGAATACAGGGGCCCAACATCTTTAAAATACTGAAAGAAAAGAAATTAAACTAGAATTCTACATCCAGCAAAAATACCTATCTTTCAAAACTGACAAAATAAAAATCCATTCCTAGTAAACATGAGTGAATGTTTGCGAACTAGAAAACCATTTTTTTCTGATACCATGCTGTACACGTGGATTTATGTAAAGAACCTGCAATTTTCTTGGCTTATGTCCTGAAGAACTGCAGTTTTGGTTGACTTTATAAAGATACATCTTACTTATAGTAAAATCCACAAATCTTTAGTGTACAGATTGCTGAATTTTTACATACATATACATTCGCATAACAGATCAAGATATAGAAGATTCCCACTCCCCTGGAAGGTTCCTTCACAAATGTTAGTGTTAGCCCTAAAATAACCACTTTTCTGGCTGCTATCACCATAATAAGCATTACCTGTCTCTAACTCCATATACACAGAATTATACAGAACACATTCTCATTCATTCAATTTCTTTAAATAAAATATGAATGTGATCTTCTTCTTTGCTTTTATGTGCATCAGTATTGCTGCGTAGTATTCCTTTGCAAAAAAAAAAAAAATTACACTTTCTAACGTTGATGGATCGTGGTTTGTTTCCAAGTTTTGTCTATTAAAATAATTAGCCAGAAACAGTTTTGTACATGTTTTTTGGTAGCACTTTCTTTTTAAAAAACTGCATTCCTTTTTTTAAGTTATACATCTAGAGCAGGTTAGTTAGTTAATAAAATATACTTGTCTTTAATTTTTGTAAGTACTGCTAAACATTTGTTCCAAAGTGATTATCTCAAATTACGTTGTCACCAACAATGTGACAGAGTCTCAGTTGTTCCACTTCCTGGACATAACAGGGCACAAGTTTATTTTAAACTTTTCCAGAGACAGAGAGACATTGAGAGACCGAGAGATAGAGAGAGAAGGAGAGAGAGAGTGAAAACATTGTAACACCAAGGTACAATCTATGAACGACAGACAGTTTTGTAAAGCTTGGGCTGAGATAAGACAACATGTTTTGGAGCTTACGCATAGCCTTTCAGATATGGTGAAGAATACAGGTTTCCCACAAAATGAGGCAAGAATTCTACAAGCCAACCTCAGGGTTTCTTTAAACACATCAATCCCTTTCCCACCATTTTGACTGCCAGCCAGCACTCTTGAACCCAGGTTCTTGCATTTGTCTTTTTCTTACTCTTTTAGCTTGTCTCAAGACCAATCCAAAGGGAAGTTATCCTTAATATTTTCCCTATCCTGTATATTTCCTATGCTAATGCCTTCCCCATAGCCAACAATAAATTATTTTTAATGATAAACAACTATTTTATGCTATGAAAAACATTGGCTTCCTTTAGCAGCATGATACTTTGTATACTGTAGAAAGCAAATCTCATTGTGACAAAAGGAAATATACATAAGAAAAAACACTAAGAGAAGTACTTTTTAAAATAATACTTTGAGGAAAATGGGAGTGGAAAGGTGCATATATTGATCCAGATTATAGTTGAGTGTTAAAGAATCTGCATAAAACTTCAAAGGCTGAATAAACCAAATTCTTGTCTCAAATCTATTTAATGAAATATTTTTAAGATGACGTTGCTTAATTTTGTTTAATGTCCCCACACTTTTCTCACATTGTATAGCAAAAATAAACAAGCTATTACCAACTACTATTACACGCAAAAAAATACTGAGAGTAAAATAATCACAACCTCATCAATTCTAGTCTTTGGTTAGCAAAATAGTAACCGTATGCTATCTATTTTTGTATCTATATTTGTACTACGAAAAGATTAAAAAGGTCTTCATTATTTGTCATTTCTAAGAAATATTCTTTAAAAATTATTGAGGATAACTAAGATGAGATTCTCTGTACTTCTAATAATTTAGAGGTTTGTAGATAAGATTGGAAAAGATATAAGAAAATTTAATTTTAAATAAATTTTTTTAGTATGTCGGGTTATGATCTAGCAAGTAGTTCTCCTAAGCATGTGGCTTAACAGCAAGAGATATTTAAGAAAGAAAAAAATATGGCTAAAATGTACCACATTCAACTTTTACTTTCTAATAAAATAATATTTCTATATTTATCATGTTAAACTTATTACTTCCATAATTTGTAATTTGATCTCATTATTGATCATCTTTCCATGAAAATATGTACAGTTTATTACCTATTAAGAAATTCTAAATTAGAATCCTATTGCTGTAAATATGTGGACACTATCAGGTTATTAAAAAAAAAAGAAAACTGTTGCTTTTTACCCTCAAAAGAAAGACAAAGTATCTTTCCGTTTGCTGAAACTTGAATGATGGGCAATGAATGAAAATATTAGTTTTAAATAGATGGAAATTTATAGTTTGTGAAATGCATTGAATTAAACAATTCCTACCTATTTGTGCCATATAATGGCTATGATTTTTGTATCATAGATAACTGTAATGATGGCCAACACAATAATAATTTAAGATTTTTTTTTTTAAAATGCTCTTTTAATGTTTACATTGTCAATGTTTTTTTATTTTTGAAACTATAATATTTGTGGTGATTTGCTTTCCAACTAGTAAATATTAGGATGATATTAAAAATCTATTCAGAAACTTCGTAAATGGAAAATTATTCCAAAGTACACAAATCAGCTATGAATTTTCAATTTACACCTGATCCTGTTCTATTATCACAAAGAGCTATAATAAATATGAGAATGATTACTAGAAATATTAAATTTGCAAATAAAATGAAATTATATAGATTCCTTTTAATAAAGAAGTTTTTGGTAGATTAGCAATTTATTAATTTCAATACTAAGCACCCTTGAAATACTCTAAGATAATATTTCACAAAATTTGTTTATATATTCATCTTTCCATCATTATATACATATCCATAAAGGCAGGGGCTAAACTAGAACAACACTTTTCAACTAAAAGGACATTAATGAAATTATTTTAATTTATGACTGTATTAATGAATAGGTCATCAATTATTGCACTTTTAAAATTATGCAATTTTACACGATTATTTTATTTGTTTTTATCTTCCCAATATTATCTGATAATGTTGATTACTATCTCATCTCACTAGATTTTTAGGACTCCATGCTTTGTGAACACCAGAGTACGCTCAGTCTTTGGCCCTCTGTTGACATTTCTTTATAATAAGTCCCTTAGAGAATCTGTACAATCTGACTACACACCTATCAAGAGACAATTCCAAACCTGCCTCTAGCCCAGATATCTTCCTGTCATTTTTATATTTAGTTCCATCTGTGACTTGTCCAAAAAGTAAACTTGTCAGTCTCACTCCAAAATATCCATTTCTTGCTCTTTTCTCGCCTACCACATTAATACCTTAAATATGCCAAGTATTTTGTTCTTCACAATTTCTTTTCGATGTATAGTTTCCACTTCTATAGCCATTAACCCTGGCAGACAGTAATTTTCTCATGCCTGGACAATCACATTAGAGTTCTTTGTAGTGTTTCCTCTGCTCCTGTTTCTAGTATATTTCATACCAATCGGAATTTCTCAAATATGATTTATAAAAATGTCACTAAATGTTATATTTTGTAACATAAAACGTATGATTTGGATTTCATACATTTAAGCTCTTCTGTATTGTCTTTCATCATCTGGATCCCCTCACGTTTTTTTTTCCACATTCATAACTTGGTTTTGTTTAATAGACCAGTTATTTCATTCAATCTCTTACATTTGCCCTTCTTTCAAGATAACTTGTTTCTTCAATTTTCCGATATACAAATCTCTCCCAATTTTTGCACTTTTGCCTAGCATTTCCTTTGCCATCTGTGCTGGTTATTTTGCTCTTTGGATTCATTCTGTGTCTGCCTCTTCTAATACCACCCTGTCTGGTGGTAGAAAGAGTAGAGGAAATGATTCTCACTATTGCTAGTCCCTGGGCCCTTCCCTATTGTTTGTTCCCATCTATCTTCTGAGGAATCAGGATCCAAATCAAAATTTACCTTCCCATTGTACCTCTTTATTCCTTTTTATAATAGTCATTTCCTTTTCCAGTCTGTGTTTATGTATTTTGTAACAACTTAAGAGTTCTGTCATTTAAAATTGACCCCTATCTCACACCACACACCAAAACCAATGTCAGGCAAACAATAGAATTAAATGAAGATAATATAAGAGAATATCTTCATCATCTTTGGGTAGGGGAAAATTCTTAAACAGACCCCAAAATCACAATATGTAAAGAAAAATAATTGTAGTAAAAAAACATATTGTATGTTCCATTTATTTAAAATTCAATAACAGGTACAACTACAATAAAGTGATAAGATTTAGGATAGCAGGTGCCTTTGGAGAAGGAGTGAGCAGTGATTGAGATGGGGTCTGCATGCTGACAGGGTTCTACCTCATCACCTGGTGGTTATACAAGTGTTATCTTTCTGATATTACCAATGGTTTACAAACATTTATGGACCTTTCTATTTTTATTACGCTTCAGTTGAAGGGACGTTTAAAAATCTATCTTTTATAATTACTTTTATAACATCTTTTATAATTATATAGAAGGACAGAGGAGGTAATAAAACCAGGTCCCTGAGAATGTGAAAGGCGATGCGATCAGAGCAAGGGTAGAGAGAGAAAAGAAAAAGCAAGACTGACTATGAATGCAGGTGGATGTATTTTTGGAGGCCAGAGGAGCAAGATCTTTAGAGAGTTCTCATGTTACAACTTCAATTTTCTCTAAATTAGGAGTAAGTTGAAAGTTCAGGTGAAAGATAGTGACACATGTAAACAATGAAAACATTCTGACCATCATGGGGAATAGAAAACCACCAAATAGAAACAAGCAATAATAGCAGATGCAAAAAGGAATCTGACCCGTTAATGATGTTAGACTATGGACAGCTTTTAAGCCACATTTTGTCTTTTTCTTCTGATTCTGATTAAACTGAAATATTTCTTCAGCTCTACTGAGCTGTTTCCTCCACTATCCTTCCACAAACATGTACTTAGAAATACAACTACATTGTTTCCCCTAAGCCAATTATGAGTGTCTTCTGCCAATGGAGTGCACCCTCTCCACTAAAAAAGGGACTATAAAAGGAAGAATCTTTGCAGGAGAGAAAGGACACCAAGCAAAAAAAGTGTGCTGCTCATTGTGTCATCACACTGGGAAAAATTAACTTCAGAGGAAACAAAACCACCTCAAAATCAGAAATTTTGGCCTTCTACCCACATCTGCCAAGCTAGTAAGGAATCCTAGGTACCCATTCCTTTGACTTTGTGGGGGCATGTAATTATGTAAACCCCATCCAGAGTACATGTCAAATTGTCACCCTGGACCCACTCTCTAACCACTATAAAAATTTCAAACCAGTTTCCTTTCCTTGACTTCTTGAGACATTTTGGACCAACTTTGGATGCCTGCTCTGCTCTATCCCAGAAAACATCATTTTGTGAGTAATAAACTTTTGACACAGTCTTGGTGACCATGTGGCATTATTAGCTCCAACATCCAAACCAAATTTTCAGTGGAGAAGTAGGGAATTGATCCCATCTCTGTGGGGTGATCATTACAGTAGCATTGATGGGGTAGCATAGAGGACCTATACCACATTGGTGAACACAAAATGACCATATAAAGGCAATGGTCCCAATGGTACTAATCTACCGTGCAGAACAAAGGACATCTGTCTAGGTATATGTAGGAAGGCAGTTGAATTCCCCTAAGGTTAAGATTTTACAAGACAGGTGTGCCAAAAGCACAAGCAACCAGAGAGTGGAAAGTTAACCTAAATTTCCATTTAATAACATCTAAAGATTGAGTAAAGTGAGTATTGAGACTGACTGACTAATACAGAGAAAGTAGAGGGTCAGTAGAGTGAAGGTCCCATAAGGTAGAAGGTAGAACACTGGACTATGTGCTATAGCTAACAACCGCAAATAATGTACTATAGCCACAATCATCCTGAAATATTTCACCTCTAGAATGTTAAATTTAGACATCTGAAGGTATGATAGGAGGACCAGATGACTTAATTTAATATTTTACAGATGAAATAGTGCTAGATATTGGTAACTACAGTGACATAGATGAGGTCACAGGAGATGAGAAGTAAGAAACTGAAAGAGGAGAATTTTGGTGGATCATTACTTTAGACTTGGACATCATTTAGTATGATAACATATTTAGGGTAAAAAGCAGGATCCTCAAGTCTTTAAGTGTATGCAACGAATGACAAAAAATTTGGTACATGAGAATTGTCCAGTTGAAGAACAAAGGTCTCAAAACAGCAGCTTGTGCTAAAATGGTGAGGTGAAAAAGTGTAAGAGTGGGAAAGAGGGAAGAAGAGACCTTCGATTTGAACTGAAGCATGTGTAGCATGGGAGATGATAAACTTTCCTTTGAAAAATGTACACGTACAGCAGAAATTTGGTGAAAATAGTTTTCATCTATGTTTAGGAATATTAAAGAAGATTGGAAGAAGTGTTGAGAAAATAGAAGAGTTATTAGTTGACGGTTAATAGTTGTAGAGGACATTACGAGGGATTTTGGAGGGTAAAATGATTTGAAGATGTGTCAGTGATGCAAGAAGCCCAAAGCAGTGTGGGAATGGCTTGTAACTAATTACAGAGACTTATATGTGGAAGTTGATTGAAGAATCCAGGCATGTGAACCATGAAAGATTTAAAAGGTGAGTTTCAATGTGATTTAAATAAGTAATTCAGTTCCCTAGTGGATAGGAACTTGAGTGCTTTTAATAATTCTAGAATGGCCACACAATGTGCTCAACAGTGTGACAGTGGTGACATGAAATGGCATTCCTAATATTCCACAGGATGAATGTCTTCAGACAGCCAGGGCAGGTGGCATTATTTTTTGGATTCCATAAAGAACAAACTTCACGCTGTTTAAAGGGATTATCAGCAGCATGTAGAGGAACTTCAGCTTGGGGGTTCTTGTGAAGCTAAGACGTAAGGTGTTACTTTGCAGGGTGGAATCCTTGCCATATGAGATTAAGAAAGGCTGGGAGAAAACAGATACAACGGAGGTAATGATGAGGCTTAACCTGATTTTTGTATTGCCAGAACCCAGCACAGATCCATTTGGTAAATGATTTGAGAAATCTAACACATTTATCGATTAAAGAACTAAGTAAAGAAATGTGGCGGTCAGGCTTGTTTTTATTATAACAGAAAAGCTTTATTTGTATTTTAGGTTTTAAAAAAACTGTCAAAATATTTTCAAAATTTGAACTTCCATAGAAAGAAGAAAAGTGAATGGACTGTAGTCTCAAACAGCAAGTATTATGTTGAGATTTATTTTTATTATATGTGTGTGTGTATGTGCACACACTTGTATATGTATATACGTGTAGGGTTTAAAAAATTATAAAATAGCATACTCTCTACACAGTTTAAGATGTATTCTATAACCAATGTCTTTGAACTCCCCACTGCGCCTCAGTCAGTTTTACTTGGAAAGGTGGCAGCTATTCCCTTGGGGAAGCCTTATCCCTCACTAAACCGCCTGAAGCAACGCCCAAGCCTCCATGAGCTTTCCCCTGAAAGCCTGGGCCTGGTTACCCAGAAAGCTGAATTCTGAACATATCCACCAGGCTGTTGTGGCTGTCCAGCCTCAGTGCCAGCTCTGCAGGTCTGAAAGGGATGTCGTTGTCCTACTCTTGAGCAGAATTCAAGGACATTCTCATAGCACTGACTTATGTTTCCCTTGATTAATTTGGTAGTAGTTTTAATGAAATATTTAATGAAATATTGCCAATAGCCTCGTTAGCTATTTGGTCTGCCATTTGGAAAACTATAGATTAATGATTAAGGACGTCCCTTCTTTGGATCCCATGAACTGTAGGGAAAAAAAAATCACAGATACTGATTGAAATGCATGGGTCACTCATGTAGATGCCCTCAGCATGGACCTTTGCTGTGAAGGCATCACGCTGGACTCAAGCTGTTGATGGAGCCTGCAGAACTCAGATTGCCACCATTGCTGCCTGGATCCGACTATGTAACCAGTGTGGCAACACATCCGCTATCAGAGACTGAGCACAAAGTAAAGGACTCCAGATTTCAAATGCGTAGGCTACCATTTCATACCAGACTTGTGATTGTTGCCAAAGTTGACCCGGGTATACTGCAGTGAGGAAGCTTCCTTGCACGGTGTTGTCCTTGCCTGCTCCTGGCAGATGGACTACCTCAGACCTTTGTTCATTTCTCAGACTATCAGCAGTGTGTCACTGCTGTTGACATCTTTTCTGATTAGAGTATTGTTGTTCCAGTCTGATGAGTCAAATTGATAGGGCATACTTCTAAGAATGGTATTTAGTGAATACTATTTTGTATTAAACTTTATCAGATTAATAAATTCCCTTCATTCCGGGTACACTAAGGATCCTGTGAAAGATTTTCTCTAAATAAAAATATAAAGAGCTCCTTAATATTGATCTGTGCTATCAATTATACTATTCCTCCGTATGTAGAAGGCAAGATAAGAAAGAAGTCTTTGTGTACAAACAAGAAGCAGGTCATATATTTTACTTTACATATATTAAAAATACTGCATTAACTTTTCACATGTCATTTTATTTTTGCCTTTACTGCCATTCCATATAAGCCTCAGGCCATCTTTCAGGTGCTTTTGCCCTCTATTTGCAAGAAAGCTCTGCTGTGTTGTAGTAATCATGCTTCTTCATTTCAACACAGCTCAGGAGAGTGCTCCCTTGTACTATGGTGAATCAACACAGTTAGCAATACCTCTACTATCTGTTTGATTTTACAAGGCATGAAATTCAGACTCAAAATCCTGATTTTGAGTGCCAATAACCTCTGGTCATAAAAGTGGTTCCAAGTATAATTATCTCCTGTAATAGCTATCTATTACTAAAATAATGATACAAATCAAACAACCATTAAATCTTAGAGACATACAACAACAAATGGTTATTAAGCTCATGAGTCCGTAAGATTCAGTAGATCTGGGCCTGTCTGACCTGATCCGTCCTTTCCCATATTTCTATATCAGCAATAGGTCAGTAAATCAGACCTGCTGCTGTTGACTGAGTTAGCTCACCTGTGTAGGGCCAACTAGCTCTTGGTTGATATAGCATGGCTTCAACTGGAACAACTGGGACAGTTCAGTTCTTTTGTTTTTTAATTTAGTTAATTTCCCGATTGAGGTAACGTCGGTTTACAACATTATATAAATTTCAGGTGTACATCATTATATTTCAGGTTCTATGTAGACTACATTGTGTTCACCACCTAAAGTCTAGTTGCCATCTGTGACCATACAAACACGCCCTTTTACCCTTTTGCCTTTCCCCTCCCCTCCTCCCCTCTGGTAACCACCAATCTGTTCTCGGTATCTATGTGTTTGTTTATTGTTTGTTTGCTTTGATCTTCCAATATGAGTGAAATCCTATAATATTTGCCCTTCTCTGGCTATTTCACTTAGCATAATGCCCTCAAGGTCCACCCATGCTTGAGCCAATGGCAAGATTTCATCTTTTTTTATGGCTGAGTAGTATTCTATTGTGTGTGTGTGTATATATATATACATGTATATATATATACACACCGCATCTTATTTATCCATTCATCCATTGATAAGCTCTTAGGTTGCTTCCAAGTCTTGGCTGTTGTGAATAATGCTGCAGTGAACATAGGGGTGCACATATCTTTATGCATTTGTATTTTTGTGTTCTTTGGATTAATACCCAGAAGAGGAATTCCTGGATCATATGGTAGTTCTATTTTTAATTTTTTGAGGAATCTCCATACTGTTTTCCATAGTGGATGCTCACCTTTACATTCCCACCAGCAGTGTGTGAGGGTTCACTTTTATCTACATCCCGTCCAACAGTTGTTATTCTTGTCTTTTTAATAATAGCCATTCTGATGGGTGTGAGGTGATATCTCATTGTGGTTTTGCTTTACATTTCCGTAATAACTAGTGATGTTTCACATCTTTTCATGTGTCTGTTGGCCATCTGTATATCTTCTATGGAAAAATATCTGTTCAGATCCTCTGCTCATTTTTTAATTGGGTTGTTTGTTTTTTTGTTATTGAATTGTATGTGTTCTTTATATATTTTCGAAATTAACCCCTTATCAGATATATGGTTTGCAAATATCTTCTCCCAATTGTTAGGTTGTCTTTTCATTTTATTGATGGTTTCTTTTGACTTGCAGAAGCTTTTTAGTTTGATGTAGTCCCATTTGCTTATTTTTTCTGTTTCCCTTGGCTGAGGAGACATGATACTCCAAAAGATATTGCTAAGATTGATGTCAAAGAGCATACTTCCCATGTTTTCTTCTAGGAGTTTTATGGTTTCAGGGCTTACATTCAACTCTTTGATCAATTTTGAGTTAATTTTTGTGTATGGTGCAAGAAAATGGTCTATTTTCATTCTTTTGCATATGGCTGTCCAGTTTTCCCAACACCATTTAATGATGAGACCCTCCTTTCTCCATTGTGTTCTTAGCTCCTTTGTCAAAGATTAACTGTCCATAGATGTGTGGTTTTATTTCTGGGCTTACAATTCTGTTCCATTGATCTGTGTGTCTGTTTTTGTGCTGGTAACATGCTATTTTGGTTACTATAGCTTTGTAGTATATTTTGAAGTCAGGGAATGTGATACCTTCAGCTTTGTTCTTTTTTCTCAGGATTCCTTTGGCTGTTTGAGGTCTTGGGTTGTTCCATATAAATTTTAGGATTCTTTGCTCTATTTCTGTAAAAAATGTCATGGGGGCTTTCATAGGTATTGCACTGAATCTTTGGATTGTTTCAGGAAGTATGGGCATCTTAACTATGTTAAGTCTGCCAATGTGTGAGCACAGATCTTTCCATTTCTTTGTGTCTTCTTTGGTTTTCTTCAACAATGTTTTATAGTTTCAGTGTACAGGACTTTCACCTCCTTGGTTAAATTTATTCCTAGGTATTTTATTCTTTTTGTTGTGATTGTAAATGGGATTGTGTTCTTGATTTCTCTTTCTGCTAGTTCATTGTTAGTGTATAGAAACACAACTGATTTTTGTACATTGATTTTCTATCCTGCAATTTTACTGTATTTGTTAATTATTTCTAATATTTTTTTGGTGGATTTCTTTAGGGTTATTTGTATATAGAATCATGCCATCTGCAAAGAGTGACAGTTTTACTTCTTCCTTTCCAATCTGGATCCCTTTTATTTCTTTTTCTTGCCTAATTGCTCTGGCTAGGACTTCCAATACTATGTTGAATAAGAGTGGTGAAAGTGGGCATCCTTCTCTTGTTCCTGTTCTTAGAGGAATAGTTTTTCACCATTGAGTATGATGTTGGCTGTGGGTTTGTCATATGTGGCCTTTATTATGTTCAGATACTTTCCTGCTATACCCATTTTATTGAGAGTTTTTGTAATAAATGGATGTTGGATCTTGTCAAATACTTTCTCTGTGTCTATGAGATAATCATGTGATTTTTATTCTTCATTTTGTAATGTGGTGTATTGATTGATTTGTGGATATTAGACCATCCCTGCATCCCTAGAATAAATCACCCTTGATTGTGGTGTATGATCTTTTTAATGTTTTCTCATATTCAGTTTGCTAATATTTTGTTGAGGACTTTTGAATCTATGTTCATCAGCAATATTGGCCTGTAATTTTCCTTTTCTGTGTTGTCCTTATTTGGTTTTGGTATCAGATTAGTGTTGGCCTTCCAAAATGAATTAGGAAGCATCCTCTTATCTTCAAATTTTTGGAAGAGTTCGAGAAGGATTACATCTTCTTTGAATGTTTGGTAGAATTCACTGAGGAATCTGTCTGGTCCTGGACTTTTGATTTTTAGGAGGTTTTTGATTACTGCTTTGATCTCCTTACTGGTGATCAGTATATTCAAATTCTCTATTTCTTCTTGATTCACCTTTAGGAAGTTGTATAATTTTAAGAATTTATCCATTTCTTTTAGATTACCCAATTTGTTGGCATGTAGTTTTTCATAGTATTCTCTTATTATTCTTTGTATTTCGGTGGTATCCCTTGTAATTTCTCCTCTTTTGTTTCTGATTTTATTTATTTGAGCTTTGTCTCTTTTTTTCTTAGTGAGTTTAGCTAAAGGTTTGTCAGTTTTGTTTATCTTTTCAAAGAACCAGCTCTTAGTTTCATTGATCTTTTCTGTTGTCTTTTTAGCCTCTATTTCATTTATTTCTGCTCTGATTTTTATTATTTTCTTCCTTCTACTCATTTGGGACTTCATTTGTTCTTCTTTTTCTAGTTTCTAGTTTTTTTAGTTTTTTCTGGTTTCTCTAGTTTCTAGTTTCTTTAGGTGTAATGTTAGACTGTTTATCTGAAATTTTTCTTGTTTCTTGAGGTAGGCCTATATTGCTATAAAATTCCCTCTTAGTACCCCTTTTGCTGTATCCCATAGATTTAGGTATGTCATATTTTCATTTTCATTTTTCTATAGGTTTTTTTAATTTCTCTTCTGATTTCTTTTTGACTCAATAGTTGTTCAGCAGCATTTTGTTTAATGTCCACATATTTGTGACTTTTCCAGTTTTCTTCTTGTAGTTGATTTCTAGTTTCATAGTGTTGAGGTCTGAAAATATGCTTGGTATTATTTAAATCTTCTTAAATTTATTGAGACTTGTTTTGTGGCCCAATATGTGATCTACCTTGGAGAATGTTCCACAAAACATTCGAAAAGAATGTGTATGCTGAAGTTTGGGGATGGAATGTTCTGTATATGTCTATTAAGTCCATCTGATCTAATGTGTCATTTAAAGCCAATGTTTCCCTATTGATCTTCTGTCTGGATGATCTATCCATTGATGTAAGTGGAGTGTTAAAGTCCTCTACCATTATTGTGTTACTGTGCATTTCTCCTTTTTTGTCTGTTCATATTTGCCTCATGTATTTAGGTGCTTCTAAATTGGGTGCATAGATATTTATAAGTGTTATACCCTCTAGCTGGATTGTTCCCTTTATCATTATGTAATGCCCTTCTATTTCTCTTGTTACACTTTTTTTTTTAAAGTCTACTTTGTCTGACATAAGTATTGCTACCCCAGCTTTCTTGTCATTTTCATTTGCATGGAATATCTTTTGCCATCCCTCCACTTTCAGTTTGCGAAAGTCTTTAGGTCTGAAGTATGTCTCTTGGGTGCAGTATATATATGGGTCTTGTTTATTTTTTTCTTTTTGCAAGGAAGATTGGTCCTAAGCTAACATTTGTGCCCATCTTCCTCTATTTTGTATGTGGGATGCCACCATAGCATGGCTTGATGAGCAGTGTGTTGGTCTGCACCCAGGATTCGAACCGTGAACCCCAGGCCGCCAAAGCAGAGCACAGAAACTTAAATACTACGCCACTGGGCCGGCCCTGGGTCTTGTTTTTTTAATACATGCTGCTACCCTATGCCTTTTAATTGGAGCATTTAGTGGATTTACATTTAAAGTAACGATTGATAATTATGTACTTATTGCCATTTTGTTACTTTTTTCTGGATGTTTTTATAGTTCTTTTCTGTTCCTTTCTTCTTCTCTTGCTTTCTTCCCTTGTGATTTGATTGCTTTCTTTAGTCTTATGTTGGGGTTCTTTTCTCTTTATTTTTTATGTGTTTATTATAGGTTTTAGGTTTGTGGTTACCATGAGGTTCATATACAATAACCTATATAAATAACAATCTATATAAAGTTGTTGGTCTCTTAAATTTGACCTCTTACTCAAAGCCCTACACTATTACTCCTCTCCACATTTTATGTTTTTGACTTCATATTTTACCTCCTTTTGTGTATGTGTGTGTATCCTTTAACCTCTAATGGAATAGATATTTTTAGTACTTTTTTGTCTTTCGCCTTTCGTACTAGCTTTATAGGTGTTTGATCCTTTACCAGTGATATTTTTTTCTTTGATAATTTTCTTTTCCACTTAAATTAGTCCCTTTAACATTTCTTATAAGGACAGTTTAGTGGTGATAAACTCCTTTAGTTTTTGCTTGTCTGGAAAACTCTTTATCCTTCCATTCTGAATGATAACCTTGCTGGATAGAATATTCTTGGCTGTAAGTTTTTTCCTTTCAGCACTTTGAATATATCATGCCACTCTCTTTTAGCCTGTAAGGTTTCTGCTGAGAAGTCAACTGATAGACTTATGAGGTTTCCTTTGTATGTAATCTGTTGCTTTTCTCTTGCAGATTTTAGGATTCTCTCATTATCTTTAATTCTTAACATTTTAATTATAATGTGTCTTGATGTGGGACTCTTTGGGTTTATCTTGTTTATCTATGTTTCCTGTACCAGATGTCTGTTCCCTTCCCCAGGTTAGGGAAGTTTCCAGCTATTCTTTCTTCAAATAATTTCTCTGTCCCTTTGTCTCTCTCTTCTCCTTCTAGGACACCTATGTTAGTATGCTTGATATTGTCCAGATGGTCCTTAAACTGTCTTCATTCTTTCTCCCGTTCAGCTCGGGTGATTTCCTCTACTCTTTCATCCAGATCACTGATCTGTTATTTATTTATTTATTTTTTTAATTTTATTTTTTCCCCCCAAAGCCCCAGTAGATAGTTGTATGTCATAGCTGCACATCCTTCTAGTTGCTGTATGTGGGACACGGCCTCAGCATGGCCGGAGAAGCGGTGCATCGGTGCGCGCCCGGGATCCGAACCCTGGCCGCCAGCAGCAGAACATGCGCACTTAACTGCTAAGCCACACGGCCGGCCTTGATCTGTTCTTCCATGTCATCTACTCTGCTGTTGATTCCATCTAGTGAATTTTTGATTTCCACTATTGTATTCTCAGCTCTGATTGGTTCTTTTTGATATTTTCTAATTCTTTGTTGAAGTTTTCACTGTGTTCATCTATTTTTTTCCCCAGTTCTGTGAGCATCTTTATGATCTTTAGTTTGTACTCTTTATTAGGAAGATTGTTTGCCTCTATTTCATTTCGTTCTTTTTCTGATGATTTGTCCTGTTCTTTTATTTGGAACATATTTATTTGTATCCTCATTTTTGCCTACTTCTCTGTGCTTATTTCTATATATTAGGTAGATCAGTTTCTTCTTCCAATCTTGATAATGTGGCCTGAGGTACGAGATGTCTTATGAGGCCCAGCAGTCTGCTCCCCTCTTGTCACCAATGCCAAATGCTCCAGGATGTCCCCTGTGGGTTGCACGTAGCCTTCTGTTGTGTCAGGGTTGCTATTGCTGTGAGTGCACAGGTAGGCTGGGCTTTCCCCTGGCTGACTAGTTATGAGACTCAGCCATGTGCAGCTGCTAGGGGCATGTTATTGGATGTGGCAAGCCCCTGGCACACCTGGCTTCGAGGTCTGGTAGTGCACAACTACTGCGGTTTTGCTAGTAAGCAAGTCAAGTCCCTAGTGTGGCTGTTTGCTAGGCCTGGGGGCGTGCAACTCCTGCACGTCCCTGGTGTGGTTGACTGCATGGCCTTGCAGCACTTGGCTGCCGCAGACACATTGGTGGGCAGGGCAGGCTTCTGGCATAAACTGACTATGCAGCCCTGAGGTGCACAGCTGCCTTGGGTGGGCTGATGGGCGGGGCAGTCTCCAAATGCAGCAGTGTGCAACGGTTTCAGGCATTGTTAGGCAGGGCAGATCCCCTGTGTGGCTGTTTGCAAGGTCCATTGGTACAAGTCTGCTTCAGGCTTGCTGATGGGCGGGGCTGGTCCCCGGGGTGGGCTGCCTCCGCTGCCTGGCTGCACTTGATTGACTCACGTACTGTAGTGGGTGGTGCAAACCCCTGTGATAACAGGCTAAAGGAAGGATTCCAATGGCACCTGCCAGCCTCTGTGTCAGCATGGCAGAAGTAGGTCACAATAATGGCTGCTCCCAGTGTCTTAGTCCCTGGGGGGATGGGCACAGTGGCCTCCTGCCTCTCCAGATTGCACTCCAAGCTTAGTAAGTGAGTCTCTTTTACCAACGGACTATGCACTTTTCTATCTGGTGTCTTTGTGCAGGTTTCCAGGTTGAGTGAGTCTGTGTGGGGGCCTTTTAAGAGCAGGTTTTCCTTTCCCTGAAGCTCTATAGTTTTCCTGGGTATATTCTCTGTTGGTTTTCAAAGACAGGTATTTTGAGATCTCATCTCTCTTGTGCTGGATCTAAGGGCTGGGATGTCTAATGTGGAGCTTGAATCTTTCGCTCCTACGGGAAAAGCTCCATATCTTTGAGATCACTCCTGACCGTGAAGTGCCACAGCTAGTGTGTAGTTTTTTGTTCAGCAGGGCTGTATCTCTATCTCTTCCACCCCTCTCTGTGTTGTCCTTTGTTGTGGAGGTTCTTTTCATCCAGTTTTTAAATCTCTATTGGAGGAAATTGTTCGACAGGTAGTTATAGGTTTATTGTGTCCATGGGAGGAGGCGAGTTCAGGGTCCTCTTAAGTCACCATCTTCTAAACTCTCCTGGGGCAATTCTGTTCTATTCCACATGTTCCATCCTCCACCAAAGTAGCTCATACATGTTATCATAGAAAAGGCAGAAGGCAGGAGTGAAAGCAAATCCAACCACAGAAGTGTTTTTTAAGTCTTGCTTGTATAAAAATTTGCTAGTATCCTATTGACCAAAGCAAATTGCATGCCTAAAACTGGAGTCAGAATTGTAGGCACTACAAAATTACACTACGACGGATGTGAATACAGAGAGTGGTGAAGTATTGGAACCATTTCTGAACTTCATTA
This sequence comes from Diceros bicornis minor, assembly GCF_020826845.1. Classification (NCBI taxonomy): domain Eukaryota; kingdom Metazoa; phylum Chordata; class Mammalia; order Perissodactyla; family Rhinocerotidae; genus Diceros; species Diceros bicornis. Next base: position 27,186,479 of record NC_080750.1, read on the forward strand.
TACCATCTCTCTTACGTAATTGTATATTCCCAAGTATCTGTATTTTAAACTGATTGACTAACTACACGTGCATTTATCTATTCATTCACTCAATGAGCATTTATTGAGCTACTAGCATATAATAGACATCTTTTCCAGAACTATATACAGCAATAAACAAAAGAATTTTAAAAAACCAGTATCTTCATAGTACATAAATTTTATTAGAGTAGTCATAGACAATAAACAAGTCAAAAAGCTAACATATATAATATTAGTGAATGTGCTATGAGAAAAACAAATTAGAGAGAATAAAAAGCTTATGTGAGAGAACTGCAATTTAAATAGTGCCAGCTTTACTTAAGTAAGTAAAGTTCTATAGAAAATGAGGAAGTAAATATTGTAATTGGAAAAAGGATGATGTTATTTACAAAAATGGGAAAGACTTGAAAAGGAGGAGGTTGTCCATTCTTCTGTCCATGGCTTTCTGATTTCAAATTCTGATCACACCAAGCGTTAGCAATAGCAAATTTTTTTTCTTCAGAGTTTTTTGTTTTTTTGCAGGGAAGGATTCGCCCTGAGCTAACATCTAGCAACAGCAAATCTTACACATTACGTGGACGCATGTACCTTTGTATAATCACTTTGGAATATATTTTGGCATTGTCTATCAAAGCTAAAATTGTTCATAACGTACAACCTACTAAGTCCATGCCTAGAGTGATCCTATGAAATGTCTTGTATATGTGTCCTAGGAGCAGGGCCAGCTTCAAGGATGTACAACCTGTCCAGTCACATAGTGCCCTAGAAGGGCCCCACAATTGTTTTAATGCTTTTCTGTCATCATCTTGTAATTCTTACTAATTTTTGGACAAGAGCCCCTGCATTTTCATGTTCCACTGTGCCCCATAAATTACGCAGACAGCCCTAGAAGACATATAAAAGAAGTGCACAGAAACATTGTGTACAAAAGTAAAATTCTGGAAACAGCCCAAGTGTCCCATAAAATTAATTTTTAAAAAATTATATGTGTATATATATATAGAGAGAGAGAAGAGACAGAGAGAGAGAGAGAGACAGAGGGATACATGTATCTTGATTTAGCCAATGGGTTGTCAGGTGATGTGGTACGAGGCACTCATAATTGCTTGAAGTATGTTTGTGTGGTAGAGCTTTCTTTCTTGCACTTCAGGCTTCTCCATGGAAGAACATGTTTTGGGAAGCCCAGTGGTCCTAGAAAAATAAGAATCAGAGTTGCCCCAGCCGAAATTCAGACTAGTTGACTGCAGCATAAATGCCCAGGTGGCGTGTAGAAAAAGGAAAAGGGTAAAAGAAGAAAAGACTTTGAGCCAAAGTGGAAAAGTGAAATATCTTCAGGAACCAGCTTCTATCCCCTTCAATCCAATTTGCATATGTGACCTCGTTCTTGCCTCCCCCCTTCCCATCTGTAGGGTCAAGCTCCATCACCAGTGAACTATATCCTAACATTTTACACTGATATACTAGTGTTTCAACAGTGAAATCACAGAGCATTTTCTCTCCTAAGTAATTTACAACATGATTTTAGAAAGCAAGCTCTAGCATCCAAAGCTTTTATTAGCAAGGGTGAACAATGGAGCTTCCTCCCCAACCAAACTGTTGCTAGTTGACTTAGAAATCAGAGTTCTGATGTTTAATATGAATATTATTCTGCAATTTTAGTTTCCTATAAAACAGTTTCCATATCTCTGAAGTGAGTACAGTAAAATTATTTTCTTGGGTTTATTGTAAGAACAAACAGTGAGTGTCTATTTCTTTGAAAAATTGGAGATAATATGCAACTACAATGAGTATCTGCAGGATTTTATGGATGTAGATGTACATGTAGATTATATGTGGCTGGTGTAAGCATGTGGAATACATGAGCATGATGTGGGATGAAGATTTCACTGTGGATTTATAGACATGCACACACATACATTTAGTGACAGACAAGATATAAACTTAGAACTGCATGTAGATGTTTTTGGGTAATATGAAATATTTTTTATCATCATTCTGGAAGTCATTTGGAGAAATATAAGGTTAGAGAAATCAGTTAAAAATTACATATGGGGCCGGCCCCGTGGCGTAGCAGTTAACTATGCGTGTTCCGCTGCTGGCAGCCCAGGTTCGGATCCTGGGCGCGCACCGATGCATTGCTTGTCAAGCCATGCGGTGGTGGCATCCCATATAAAGTAGAGGAAGATGGGCATGGATGTTAGCTGAGGGCCAGTCTTCCTCAGCAAAAAGAGGAGGATTGGCATGGATGTTAGATCAGGGCTGATCTTCCTCACACACACACAAAAAAGTTACATATGAAAGCTAAAACTGAGACAAGATTTAGATATAATAAGATTTAGGGGATATGGAAATAATGTCTTTGTCTTTAAAGATATCTCATGGAGAATCAGACCCTCTATTCTTTGTCCAGCTGTCTATTCTGCAATCAATGAGTAAAAATGTTGCCACCCATCCAACACTTTGGACAGAATATTTACTTCTTTAATCTACCTTTCCTCTCATAACACCCACTCTTTAGGAAAAGATCTATTTTGGAGAATTCAGGCAACCTAAAAATTAGTGTTATTTTGAGGAAAAATTGATAATCCAGCAGACATTGAACACTAAAAATGTAACTCATGGTCCTAAAGAAAAGGCCAAAATAAAACAAATAAACAAGCACGCAAAAACGACTTCTCTAACTTTTTGTGCAAAGGGCCAGTCTTATTACTTTGTACTTAACATTGTTGTTTGGGGTTTTTTCCCCCTGATTATTCTAATTTAAACACAAAGAGTCTAGTCTACTTTACTGATATTGGCCTTCAGCGAAAAATCTTGCCAATGCATTCCCATCTGCAGGTACATATGCTTTCAGGCAACAGAAGGTTAATATATGCTGTTGAAAAAAATAAAAAAGCCTTAATTTTTTTCGCTTTTACTGAAGACAGGCAGATAAACACCTACAGGCAGATCTCTACCTGCAGGCATGAATACAATTTAAAAGAAAATCTCTTAAGTCATGCAAGATGCTTTTAAAAGGAGTTCTTTAGTGTGTTAGCTAATTACAACTCTGCTCTAAAAAAATGTTTACTTTTAATATTATTGGAGTTTTTCCAGTTTCTTCCGTCTGTTTGCTCACATCTTCAGGAGATAAAAGAAATAAATGTAACATTTTTTTAAAAAAATGTTATTCTAAAATTTTATTAAAAACAATATCTTTACTCTTGGTTTTAAATTTCAATTGATGGTTGGTATTATAAATATGAGTTTTTTAGTGTCAGTGAAATCTGTTCAAAATAGTGATTGAATAAAAAGTAACTACATGGTATTTATTTCAGAAATTTTAAAAAACTTGTTATTGATGGAGTAAATATTTATACCAACAATACAATAGCTTATTTTGACGCTTTATGGAAAATCACAGAAACCACAAGAAAATACTTTGAGTCTTATTAGTCCAAAATATTATTATTATCAAGACTCTTAATTGTTATTAAATAATTCAAACTGATAAAAGTAGTAAAAAAACTGGAGGTAGGCCAAAGTAGGCATATACATTTAAAAATTTAATTGTATTTTGATTCCTGAATTATCTGATGATTTAAACTTAGTTTAGAGAAAAATCTAAGAATTTTACAAGTAATTTATTTCCAATAAATATTATGATTCCATTCGACATTAGAACATAACTCTGATTCATATTCTCTGAATCCTAATCTCAGATTGATTTATAGTGGTTTAATCAAACATATAGATATTTTATTTATCTTTTCACTTGAATATGACTCCCATTTTTGATAACTTAAATTGGCTTGATTTCTGATTTGCAATGCAACATTCCAAAAAAAAGCTACTCACATCAAAAGTCAAGACATACTAATGCTCCCAAAGTGAAGCATTATATTTTGTGAAGCATCTCAAAGTGCATTATGTTTTGACTTGGAATGTTGTTGCAATCTTCAAAAGTAATGCTTTCAAGTGTTTTTATAACTAATTAACATATGTAATGGTGTTGTCAGTCTCAGAGTCAAGGAACTTCACTACCTCAGAAAGAATTGGGAAAATTATTTCCTCTTATTATTGAAGCAAGTCATTAATATATGTCGAGCTTTCATTCACCTATAATGACCCTGTGACATTAGGAGCATATTAACTATGGCAAGGACACACAAAATGTGATATGTCTCAGTCCATTTGAGCTGCTATAACAAAATACCACAACAAAGTCGCTTATAAACAGTAGAAATTTATTGCTTACAGTTCTGGAGGCTGGAATCCAAGCTCAGGATATCAGCATGGTTGAGTGACTGCCCTCTTCCCAGTCAGACTTCTAGTTGTGTCCCCACATGGCAGAAGGGTGAGGGATCTCTCTGGAACCTCTTTCATAAAGCACTAATCACATTCATCAGAATTCTACCTCATGATCTAAGCATCTCTCAAAGGCCCCACCTCTTAATACTATCACCTTTGAAGGTTAAGTTTCAACATATGAATTTTGGGGGGACACAAACATTTAGACCATAGTGGTGATATGAATTGCAGGGGTAAGAGGTTGCAAAAGCCCAAAAGTTGAAAGAATCCCTAAGACTTTTAACTGCCTTTATACTAAGCTACCATAAGGTAAAAGACTCCTCAGTAAGTCTATCAGAATACTAAATGCTAAATTCTAAACATTGTTGTGTCTTGTTTTTTAAGTGGAGATGAGGTGGGATGTACTGGATAATATCATAAGTACTTATCTATTTATGTATGAAGATAGGAGATCCCAGATAAGAAAACCCTGACCCTACATTACCTGGAGGGAGAATTGAGATCAGTATTACCAAGGCCAGGACTGGGTGGAGGTAGCTCAAACTAACACCACCTGCTCTAAGAATAATTGGACATAATTCAGTCAGCTCCTCCAAGCTTTTTATTTCTTGTTGGTTTGGTTTTTCATGTATTAAACCTGGTAAAGTCTCGACTGAAGAACAACAACAACAAAATACTTTGGCAGCATGGTGAAGAGATGGCCAAGATCCTAGAAATACTTCAAGTGAGATGATAGCAAACAAATGAAAGTTTTAACAGCATATTCATAGGTTCTTTAGAAGCAGAGTGAAGGTACGTCCCTGGTGTCCCACCAAGCAAGAAGTAGTTGTCATTCAAGGAGGTGGCAGTGTACCAAAAATAAGGCTTCAGTATGAACTATTATCATTGTGATGATCCAATGCCTTTGCAGAAAGATTGTACTATGGAAAAATACTTAAGATCAGAAGCTAGAGAGCTGTGGGCACTATTAAGAAAAAGGAAGAAAGGAAGGAAAGAAGGAAGGAAGGAAAGAGAAAGAAAGAAAAAGAATCTCAAATCCAATCCTTCCCTGGAATGCCCCAACATAAACCTTCCCTCAGAATTTCTGTGGATCCAAGGTGGCGTGGGAGAGGTCAAATGTGTATGCGCCTAGCAACACAATGTCAAATGATATGAAGCAAAAACTGATAGATCTTCAAGGAGAAATAGACAAATATACTATTATAGTTGAAGACGTCAATACACATCTGTCAGTAATTGACAGATCCACTACAATCAATCAACTGTATCTAATTGACATTCATAGAATAGGTCACCCAGCAAAAACAGAGTACATTTCTTGAGCTTATAGAGAACACTCATCAAAATAAACCCCATTCAGGGCCATAAAACACACCTTAACAAATTTAAAAGAATAGACATCATACAAAGTATGCTTTCAGACCAAAATGGAATTATACTAGAAATCAGTAACAGAACGATAGCTGGAAAATCCCAATCTATTTGAAGATTAAACAACACTCTTCTAAATAACACATGAGTCAAAAAGAATTTTCATAATAAAGTTTTTAAAAATATTTTAAACTCAATGAAAATAAAGATAAAATCTATCAAGTTTTGTGTAATGTATTGAAAGCAATGCTTACCAGGAATTTTATAACATTGTCTGAATATACTAAAAAGAAAAATATCTAAAATCAATAATTTAAGCTTCTACCTCAGATAATTAAAAAAGAATAGAAAATTAAACCCAAAGTAAGCTGAAGAAAAGAAATAATACAAATCAGTGAGATGTAAACAGGAATAACAAAATAACAGAATAACAAAAATCAATGAGATGTAAACAGGAAACAATAGAAAATCAATAAAATAAAAAATTAGTTCTTTGAAAAGATTAATGAAATTGATAAACCCATATCTAGACTAACCAGGAGTAAAAGAGAGATAACACAAATTACTAATATCAGAAAGAGATGAGGGGCCATAGCTACTGACCCCATGTACATTAAAGAAATAGTAAAGGAATAATTTGAGCAAATTTATGCCCACAAATCTGATAAGCCAGATGAAGTGGATCAATTTCTTAAAAGACACAATCTACCCAAGCTAACACAATAAAAAATATATAATCTGAATAGACATATACCTATTAAAGAAATTGAATTAATAACAATGTTCCCAAATTGGAAGGCATCAGCCCCAGATAGTTTTACTGGTAAATTCTACCAAACATTTAAGAAATAAATGACACAATTCTCTACAATCTGTTCCAGAAAATAGAAACAAAAATAATGCTTCCTAGCTTATGCTATGAGGCTATCATTACTCTAACCAACAGCAGACAAATATGTTACATGAAAGAAAAACTACAGGCCAATATCTCTCTTGAACATAGATGTAAAAATCCTCCACAAAATATTAACAAACCAAATCCAACGATGAAGAAAAAGAATTATACAACATGATCAATTTGGATTTATTCCAGGTATGCAAATCTGGTTCAACATTCAAAAATCAATTAATGTAATTAATCACATCAATAGGCTAAAGAAGAAAAATCATATGATCATATAATTAGATGCAGAAAAACATTTGACAAAACCCAACACCCATTCATAATAAAAACTCTCAGCAAAGTAGGAATAGAGAGAATATTGTTCACTTGATAAAGAAGATCTACAAACAACTAACAGCTAACATTCTACTTAATGGTGAGAAAATAAATCTTTTTACTCTAAGATCAGAAATAAGGCAAAGATGTCTCCTCTCATTGCTCCTTTCAGTGTTCTATCAGAAGTCTTAGCTAATTCAATAAGACAAGAATATAAAATAAAAGATACATAGATTAGGAAGGAAGAAATAAAACAGACCTCATTGCAGATGACATTATTGTCCATGTAGAATATCTCAAAGAATTAAAAATAAACAAACAAAAAGCTCCTGGAACAAATAAGCAATTATAGTAAGGTTGCAGGATAGAAGGCTAATATATAAAAATAAGTTGCTTTCCTATGTACCAACAATGAGAAATTGGAATTTGAAATTAAAAACACAAAACCACTTACATTAGTGCCAAAAATATGGAAATATTTAGGTATAAATTTAACAAAAAATGTACAAGAGCTATATGAGGAAAACTACAGAACTCTGATAAAAGAAATCAAAGATCTAAATAAATGGAGAGGAAGTCCATGTTCATGGATAGGAAGACTCAATGATGTCAAGATGTCAATACTTCCCAACTTGACCTATTGATTCTATACTATTGCAATCAAAATATCATCAAGTTACTTTGTGAATATCAATGAATCAATTTTATAGTTTATATGGAAAGGCAAAAGACTCAGAATATAGCCAACACAAAATTGAGGAACAAAGTCAGAAGCCTCCAATGACCTGACTACAATTCTTGTTATAAAGTTACAGTACACAAGACAGTGTGGTGTTGGCAAAAGAATAGACAAATAAATCAGTGGAACAGAATAGAAAGCCCAGGTATAGATCCACACAAATTTAGTCTACTGATTTTGACAAAAGAGCAAAGCAATCTAACAGAGTAAGATAATCTTTTCAACAAATAGTCCTGGAAGAACTGGGCACCCACATGCAAAAAAATGAATATAGACACTGACCTCATATTTTGACAAAAATTAACTCAAAATAGATCATAGGCCTAAATATAAAATGCAAAAGTATAAAACTTCTAGAATATAACACAGGAAAAAATATAGATGACCTTTTATTTGACAGTGAGTTTTTAGATACAACACCAAAAAGGCACAATCCATGAAAAAAAATTGATTCAAGACTTCATTAAAATTAAAAATTTCTACTTTTGAAAGACAATATTAAGAAAATTAAAATACAAGTCATGCACTGGGAGAAAATATTTGTAAAACACATACTGATACAAGACAGGTACTCAAAATGCACAAATAACTCTTTAAATTCAATAATAAGAGAAAATAACCCAATCAAAAAGTGGGCAAAAGATCTGAACCGACAACTCACCAAAGAATATGGACAGATGGCAAATAAGCATGAAAGGATGCTCAATATCTTACGTCATTAGGGAATTGCAAATTAAAACAACAAGGAGATGCCACTACATAACAATTAGAATGACTAAAATCCAAAACACTGATGACAGCAAATGCTGGAGAGTGCGTGGAGCCACAGGAACTCTCATTCACTGTTGATGGAAATGAAAATGATACAGAAACTTTGGAAGACACTTTGGCAGTTTCTTAAATGCCAAACAGTTATACCACAGAATTCAGCAATCACACTTTTAGGTATTTACTCCAATGAGTTGAAAACTTCTGTCCACACACAAGCTTGCACACCACTGTTTATAGCAGATTTGTCATCATTGCCAAAATTGAAAGTAATCAAGAGGTTCTTCACAGGTAAATGGATAAACAAACTGTGGTAAATCCATACAATGCGATATGACTTAGCAATAAAAACAAATGAGCTATCATCCACTAAATACTGCTAAGTGAAAGAAGCCAGTGTAAAAAGGCTATATACTGTACATTTCAACTACGTGATATTCTGAAAAAGGCAAAACTATTGAGACAGTGAAAAGATCAGTGGTTTTCAGGAGTTGTGAGGGAGGAAAGAGAGACGCATGGGTGGAGCATAGAGGATTTTTAGGACAGTGAAACTCTTCTGTATGAATCTCTAATGGTGGATACAAGACATTACACATTTGGCAAAACCCACAGAACTGTACAACACAAAGAGTGAATCCTAATGTAATCTGTAGATTTTAACAATAATGTATTAATAATAGTTTATTAATTGTAACATACCAATGCAAAATGATAATAAGGGAAATAAGTGGTGGGAGAGGAGAGGGATTATATGGGAACGCTGTACTTTTCACCCAAGTTTTCTGTAAACCTTAAACTTCTTTAAAAAATAAAGTCGGTTACTTTTTTAAAATGTGCTATAAACAAAAATACATTTTGTCCCATATTTTTCATCAATTATTGGTTTCGTTTATTTAAAATATTAATTTTAAAGAAATTGAAGTAGTATTTAAGGGATGCTAAGAGCTATTTAAGCATTTGAAAATGCTGATAGAGATTCAACTATATGTTTGAGAATATTTTTCAAATATTATGTTTGAATTGAAAAGAAAATATTTTGGAAGAATTTTTATTTTTATTAATGATAATCTATACCTTTTATGATTCTATGGGTGAATGAAAGGACACATAATAGAAACCCATTAGAGAGTAGCATTTTATTCCCTCTATTAAATATATATTCATGACTATTTTGTAGCTACAATTATAGGGAAGATTTCTGATTCAATTTTAAGCTATCCTAATTAACATGTTGGAGAGCATTTCATGAATAATAATTTGTAAATTTAGGTAACATTCATGAATTCTTGGATGGCAGTTCTGCAAACTTGAGTAACAGGCAAATACATTTATCACTAATTGTCAAGTTAGGAAGAAAATTTACCTCTATAGAAATTATTCCCCAACGAAAGAGGTTGCATATGCAGAAAAATGTGTAATAGAGTACAGATATGTCTTTAGAACTTCCATTTTTATTCTTTCTTGCTAAAAGGAGACATTTTTAGTGTCTCTTGCTAAAAGGAAAGTCATAAAACTATCACAAACTGTTTGCTTTTATTAGCTTGAATTTTTCCTATTTTGGATTGGTTCATAAGAGGAAAATACATGTTCTTTACCATGGTTCTATTTAACTTTAAGTTTTCAAGCAAGTTATCTTTATCATGGAATATAATTATTGGCATATTTCTTTACAAACACAATTAATAAATAAGTAAAGAACTCAAAATAAGTCAACAGGTCCAGTAATTTAGATCAGACTAGTCAAATTCACAGTTGCATCATGATTTAAATTTTTTCCTCAAGTAATTTTGGTTTAACTTTACTTACATCATCAAAAGAGACAAAATCGGTTCTTAGTTACTTATCTTTAACTAGAATTTTAATAATCAACCATAACAATAAGATAAATGTAAATCATTTTTTGTGGTTTAGTAATAAATTTCCAAATCAAATTCTAGTTTTCAGAAATTATGCGATTTGTGGAAAGTGGTAACTGAATGTTTTCATTTTCTTGAAAGTTTACTGAAGTGGTTCCACAAGATTGGGGTTGAAAATACACATCTTAAAGTTTAAGTGTCCATTGTATGGTGATTAGTTGCATAAGTGGTTACTGAGGTTATGTGCATTCATCTCGATGCTTTCGAAAATCACCTTCAGCTCTAAAATTCTATTGATAGCAATAAACTTGGTTTTTAAAAGATGACTATTAACAGTGTTAGTAAAAATAAAGCATGTCATACAAAACCACATGCCACTTGAAGCTAATAAATTTTAAGAGCCAGTATAACATGCTAAATTGTCCACTAGAAGCCTATAAATTTGAGTTCTATTTATAACTCTGACACTGAGATTTGGTGTCACTACCAGCGGCTAAACAATTTTCTAACCGGGTCTCAGATTGTTCATCTGTAATGAAAAGATTACACTCAGTCAAATACAACACAAATCTATTCTGAAAAAGTCAGACTTTATTTACGGAGGCTGAATACTCCACCTCAACTTTTTTTAGGGTGCCTGTCTTAGTCTGCTCAGGCTGATATAACAAAAATATCATACATAGACCAAGCGGCTTATGAACAACAGAAACTTATTCCGCACAGTTCTAAGGGTTGAGAAGTGCAAGATCAAGGTGCCAGCAGATCTGGTGTGTGTTGAAAGCCTACCTCCTGGTTCATAGATGGCCATCTTCTCACTGTGTCTTCACATGTCAGAAAGGTGAGAGAGCACTCTGGGGTCTCTTTCATGAGGACAATAATCCCATTCATGAGGGCTCCACTCTCAACTTAAGCACCCCCCAAAGGCACCACCTACAAATACCATCACTTGGAGGTTAGGATTTCAACATATGAATTTGAAGAGGACACAAACATTCAGTCCATAACAGTGTCATAAATTTTTAGGAAATAATTTTGACTTTATGAATGAAAAGGGAAATATCCCTTTTTTCCTGGACTCATTATATTTTCTCTGTTCTAAGAAACACCTAGAGAGTAAATAAGTGGTTGAAATAGCACTGAAATAAATGACAAATTGAAATGTAATTTTATGTTAAGTATATTTATCTTTCTTAAGCATTGTTATTACGTCTTAAAATTGACAAAAATTGAGTAACTGTTTGTATGCCTCTCCAAATGACAATTCTTTATCTGAAATTTTAAAAGAAATTGATTCAACATGTAATGGTTTTTCATCTGAAGTATACTAATGCACAATCATTGTTGCTCAAATTGTATTATAGTTGTGGACAGCCATATAAAATGAGCAATGAATACTGCGCTGAATATATATAATAAAGATTACAATCAAAGAAAAAAAAAAAAAGAAACACCTAGAGAAACATAAGGGTTAAATGACATGTTCCACCTAAGAATGGGTTATTATTTCCACTTACCATGTAATACTTTTGCCAACAGTTTTTCCAGTAACTATAAACTTGCTCTCAAAAGAAGGGGGAAACTGAAGATAATAAAGAATTTGGAAGAAAGAGCACATAAACATTTATACAAGGCTGTAACAAAGCTAGAGTGTACAGGGACAAAGGGTCTAGAAATAATATTAGCTATGTAGAATTAGAAATAATTAATTTTGATTAAACACAATACTGATTGATAAGACAGATTTATAATTAGTAAGATAGACAATGCTTATTCTGTTTGTGTGTCAAACTTTATCTTTCTTAAGCATTGTTATTACGTCTTAAAATTGACAAAAATTGAGTAACTGTTTGTATGCCTCTCCAAATGACAATTCTTTATCTGAAATTTTAAAAGAAATTGATTCAACATGTAATGGTTTTTCATCTGAAGTATACTAATGCACAATCATTGTTGCTCAAATTGTATTATAGTTGTGGACAGCCATATAAAATGAGCAATGAATACTGCGCTGAATATATATAATAAAGATTACAATCAAAGAAAAAAAAAAAAAGAAACACCTAGAGAAACATAAGGGTTAAATGACATGTTCCACCTAAGAATGGGTTATTATTTCCACTTACCATGTAATACTTTTGCCAACAGTTTTTCCAGTAACTATAAACTTGCTCTCAAAAGAAGGGGGAAACTGAAGATAATAAAGAATTTGGAAGAAAGAGCACATAAACATTTATACAAGGCTGTAACAAAGCTAGAGTGTACAGGGACAAAGGGTCTAGAAATAATATTAGCTATGTAGAATTAGAAATAATTAATTTTGATTAAACACAATACTGATTGATAAGACAGATTTATAATTAGTAAGATAGACAATGCTTATTCTGTTTGTGTGTCAAACTTTACTCCTTACCCCGTCTTTTAAACTCTACTTTTTCTCAATTATTTTCTCAAACCCTGCGTAACATCCTCTAACACTCCAATGGTGATGCCCTGATTTTTAGTATCACTCAATAGGGGCAAAGAGATACTTTTAAAATGTATCTTTTTAATACATATCTCTTTAATAAGCAGAAATTCACATGCACATATATGCTTACATTATTTTACCTGTCTGAGAATCACAGTTTTATCAATGTTCTAACAATATTCTACTTGAGATATTCAATGGCACATGTAAAATAGAATGAGACAAAAATAAATTATCCCACAATTATATTCCTTCATTATTTAATCAGTCACCCATTCAATGGTGTCAAGCTCTGCCCTAGCCCTGGTGATATAACACTGAACAAAGCAGAAAAAAAAAGTCCTTGCCCTTGAGAAGCTCCTATTCTGGTGTAGAAAGCCAGAGAACCATAAACAAAATAATAAATTAACAAATTATATGCATAAAATGCTAGTGCCAGGAAAACTAGATCAGATTTATGAGGATGGCAAGTTCTAGGGAAAGTCTGCTACTTGGAAAGAGTTGGAGAGAAAAAACCTCATCGAGAAGATGACATTTAAGAAAAGGTTGGGAGGAGCGATGGGAGTGATCCATCAAGGATGTCTGACACAAAAGCATTTCAGGAGGAGGAACAAGCTAGCACAGAGCCTCAGAGTGGGGAGCATGCCTGCCATGTTACACCGACAACAAAGGACATGACTGTAGCTGGAATGAGTGAGCTAGAGAAAGAGTAGAAAGAAATAAGATCAGAGAGGGAATGGGGGTCAGACCACATGGGCCTTGTAGGAAATTTATCCTTTATTTGGAGAGAAATGAGGAGTCATGGGTGGGTTTTGAGCAGAGGAGTGACAAGACTTGGCTTCCGCTATACTGGCATTGCACTGGCTGCATTTTTAACAGTAGACTGGGTGGAGGTATGGGCTCCAGTTAGAAGTCTATGAAAATTACAATCGTCTAGAGTAAGCTAATGTACCGAACAATCCCATAACCTCAATAAATTACTACAATAAATTTTACTTCTCATACATACATGTCCAACACAGGTTTACAGGGTTTCTTTGCTCATCATGGTCATTAAAGAGCTTGAAACTAAGAGAAACTCTGTCTGGATGGCTTCTACAACATGTAAGGTAGGAAAAGGGGATGTGGCAAAACATGCATCAGCTCTTAAAGCTTCTTGTGTCACTGCCATTTACCTTTTGTTGCCAAAGCAAGTCACATGGTCACGTCTAACTTCAAAGGGAATAGAGAAGAACAATCCTATCATGGGCCTAGAAAGGGAGAAAAATATCACAGAGAATATAACAAAACTCCAGCAAGAGGTGATGGTGTCTTGGACGAGAAGGAGAGTGGTTGAGGTGGTGAGAAGTCATTGGATTCCAGACATTTTTGGAATGGATGGCCAGCACTATTTCTTGGGGAATGGGATATTAGATGTGAGGGAAAGAGAAGAGACAGGAGTGATGGCTTTTGGAGATAAACAACTGGAAAGAAGGAGTTTTCATAATTGAGATCAAGGAGACTGAAGGTTAAGTAGATTTTGGAGAGGACAGATTTGCACATATTAAGTTTTAGACATTCACGTAGAGAGCTCGAATAAGCCATTGAACATACAAGCTGGGGACTGCAAGGGAAATGTCTGCATTGGAGACAAAAATAAGGAAATCAGCAGCATAAAAGCTAAGATTTAAAGCCATGAGATTGGGTGAGATCACAAAGGCAGTCAATAGAGGTCCAAGGACAGAGCTGTTTCACCAGCTGCTACAAAGTTGTGACTTTAATATCTGAATTCAGAAGTTAATAACGTTTCTCTAGATCCATCTGATATAGATGAGTCTCGGCTTATAGACATGTGCCATGTTCATTATTCCCAAGTGTGTTTGGATATATTTATCCCTTTCCTGCAATGAGGTGATGTATCTGAAGTACACAACCACCAGTACTGCGTGGGCACTAACCGAGCACAAAGGATGTTAGCCAGCACACGGTGGGCCCTGCCTGTAACACCCACTCCGAGCTTCCCTTCAAGAGCCCCACAGTCAAATATGAGATACTCAACTTCACTCCCATAGGTACCATTATTATTTACCTTCTTTTTTTAATCACATATATCAAAACTGTACTATGGAATTTATCACTTTATGCAAATGTTTTAAATGTCTTTTCTCTTCATAAAACACTATGCTCAGAGCATCTTTCTAATATTTTTGTAACAGCATGAAGCAGAGGGCTGGAAACAGAGAAGAATCTTAAAATAAGAATATTGAAAAAATAAATGAAAAATAATTATATTATAGTAACCAAGTAAATTATGACTTTCAGCAATTATCCTAATCCTATTTGACCTCATAGTCCATTACTTACCAAATAAGGCTTTAAAAATTTTAAAACAAGAAACAAAACAACTTGACAGTGTTTTACTAAGCTAAAATTTTAAGTACAATAAAAAGAGGCAACTATACAATTAATTGTTTTCACATCAGGAAATCCTGTCAGGTTGTGAGCTATTTCATTCACTTATAACATGAGCCTATAGCACAGTGCATGTGACACAGAAAGCATTTGATCATTTTATTCAACAAATATTTTTGAGAATCTATTTTGTGACAGGTATTGTCCAAAGACTAGGAAAGAGAGAAATAAACTGGCAGATTGGTATCCTCCTGTTTATAGGAGGATACAAAATTAAAGCAGGATGTGAGAATGAAGTGTGAGGGGAAGAGAGAGGTCAGGTAGCTGGGGGAAAATGTCACCTTTCTGAGATGATGACGAAGGAGAAGAGACAAGAATAATATAAGGAAACTAACCAAATAGAGATTTGGGGGAAAATTTTCCTGATAGAAAAAATAATAATTGTAAAAAATAATAGTTGTGAATGGACAGTGGGTTCAAGCATAGCAAGGCCAGAGGGAGTGAATCAGATTCAGTAGGGAAACAAAAGGAAGGAAATAGGGTCAGAGACTTAGGCAGGGGTCATATTAAGTAGGGCTTTGTAAACTAGAGAATTTGGGTTTTACCCTGGGATAAGAAGCCGCGGGAGAGTTTTGAGTAGGATAGAGATATGATTTGATTTATGTTTCCAAAGAATTACTTTGGATTCTGTGTAGAATATAGGTAATAAATCAGGCGAAATCACAGAGACCGGTTTGTTAACAGGTTTTTAAAGTAATTTGGAAAAGAGATGATGATGGTTTGGACCAGTAGCAGTGGAAGTAATTAGAAGTTGTATTTGAAAGCTTATGGTTAAGCTTACAGACAATAAGCAAACAGCTTACAGATGGTTGAGCACCCAGACAGTTGGTTGATAGACCGCATGTACAATTTCAGGGAATGAGAGAGAGCAAGGGTAAATCCAGGGTTTTGGTATTACTCAATGATTCAGGGAATATTGGAGGAGCAGGTTTTTGAGTCAGGAAATCAATTTTGACTAAGTTTTACTTGCCAATTTCATATTTAAACGAAGATGTTTAGAAGTGAAAATAAATTATGAACTCAGGGTATACATTTGAGGGTTGGCAGTGTATAAAATGAATTCAAATCCATTGATTTGAATGGAATGTATGTATTCAACTCAAAGGAGAGAAGAAAACATCTGAGAAGTGGGCACTTTAGACTTTGGGACTTAGAAGGGAAGTCAGTAAATTAGACTGAATGAAATTAGTTAAGAAGGAAGAAATCAAACCTGGTAGAAGTTTTTGTTTGGGAATCCACAAAAGAAAAGTTTTCATGAAAGAAGGAGTGGTTTGAGAACGTAAAATGATTCTTAACATCAAGTATGCTGATGGTTAAAATGGATCATTGGGATTGTCCAGTGAAGCATTTGGTAACATTAGCAATAGTAATTTCCTAGTAGTATTAAACCACTCAGTCAAAATTAGTATTTGATTATGTTAAAAAAGAACAGGCAGATGTGAACGTGGTAACAACCAGTAATGTGAGGGCATGGGGAATCAAAGAGATTTGTGTTAGCTTGTTTGCTTGTTTTTAAATTGGAAACATTTCTGCAGATTCACTTGTGATGCATAGGAAAGCAGGATATTTGAGTGCAGATAGACTGATAGATTTGTTAATGGAACGATGAGCAGGTCTATTGTTATTTCTTCTATTTTCTGAGTGAAAGAAGAATCAAAGTCACCAGAATCCAAGTCACTGAGAGAGAAGGGAGCGGTGTGAGGAGAAAGAAAAAGGTATAAAATAGTCCTTTGAAGAATCATGAGAAATGTGACTACGGAAATATGAATTTCTAAATAAACTAATCTGAGTGGCTAGGGAGTAAATCGTAAAGAAGTGATAGTGAAAATTGTATCAGATTTGATGAGGTCTCAAAATAAACATGATAATTATTTTTTTAATCTTGTAGGATTCCAAAAAGGAAATCCAACTCCAGTCTCGGGAAGGCGCGGACCCACAGACACAGGAGACCGAGCTTGATGCAAATGCACGAGGTTTTATTAAGCGGAGCTCCGGGTCGACACGTATCTCTCGCAGGAGACAGAGGCGTCGACCCCGAACCTTAAGGGGCAAGCTCTTTTATAGGATTCGGAAGCATAAAGAGGGAAAAGGTTGGCGCGGTCTTACATGATTGGCTAATTTAAAACATTTAAACAGTTACATTTTATGGCGCGAATTGCTATGGCGCGAAGCAATTATCAGGTTACACACACGCGTCCCCATCTGGACCCCCTCCACCCCGACCCTCCCAAACTTATCCCTCTGGAGCACTCTCTTGTTCTCAATTTTCCCCGAACAGTTTAGGGCGAGTCTTCTATGAATAGAGTCAGTCAGGATCGATAAACGTTCCCCCCTATACCAGGAATCCTTAGGGTGTGGAGGTGCCTGTCTCTAAGGTATTAACTTTTAAATTTTTAATATAATTTACTTCCTTCATTCCCCACTTCTTCTTTTGTCCCTAGTTCTAATCTTAGAACTTAGTTTTCGGTGTCTACTATCAGTGGCTCATTGCGTGGGAGAGCTTGGTAATGGCGTTGGAGCATCATAGCATGCACTGCATTGACTCTTTTTCTTATGAAAGCAGTAATTCTATTGAAAACACACGGTCCGAAAACCAAAAGTAGACAAAGAATCAGCAAGGGTCCTGCTAGGGAGGATAGTAAGGTCGTCATCCAGGGGGACTTAGTGAACCAGGATTCAAACCAGCTTTGTTGCGCCTCCCTGCTTTGCTGCCTCATGTCTAATCTTTTCTTTAATCTTTGCATTGAATCTCGGACTACCCCTGTGTGATCTGCATAGAAACAGCAGTCTTCTTTAAGGGCCGCACAAAGTCCTCCCTCTCTTAAAAACAGCAGATCTAATCCTCTTCTATTCTGGAGCACTACTTCAGACAGGGAGGTGAGGGACTCTTCTAATTTAGAGATGGACTGTTCTAAAGTCCTGAGGTCTTCATCTATAGCATTGCTCAAGGCAGTTAATCCCCTTTCTCCTGTGACTAAGGCCGTAGTGCCAGTCCCTACGCCCGCGGCAACTCCCAGTCCCAGGAGTACAGCCAGGGTGAGGGATACTGGTTCTCTTTTCCATAATCTGGATCTCTGGTCAAATTCATCCTCGAAACTATTGGCAGTATGATAATAAATTCTAGGCACCAACTGCACAAGCACGCAAAAATCTTGTGACGAATTGAATACGCTAGTTGAGATGCAGGGGGTTAGGCCCGTGGTGCAGGCCCACCACCTATTGGGTCCTGGTACCAAAAAATGACCAGGAGTAGTCAGAAGGCTGACTTCAATCTTATTACATAGAGCCTGGTAGCCTGGGGGAATTTTTCCTAAGCATAGTCCTGAACCGGTCCCCGACACATCCGTTAGGGTTAGCCACCCTTCTTTGCCCCAAAGACAAGTCGTGTGGTCTGGGGTGTTATTATAGACCCCCATGGTGGCAATTCCTTCATAATAAGGGGGGCTGACCGCTAGGCATAGCCAGCATGATTCAGTTAAGCTCCCCATACTAAGTTAAACAGTCTGTGCCATCTTTGCTCAGTAGGTACTGCGGGAGGTGGCGTAGATGGTGGTCGCAGAGCAGATCTGGTGACCATATCTACGGCCCCATTTAGGGTTATGGATTTTACCTGGGGGGGTTTGGGGCTATTTAACCCTATCGGTCTGCTGGCGGGGGATTTTTGGGGCAGAGGGGACCTCTGATCGGCTAGGATCCCGTTTGGCCCTATTGGTCTGCTGGCGGGGGGTTCTATTTTTAATCTAATAGAGAAGGTCAGGCCATCATCGTACCGTTCTTTGTACAATCTTATTCCCCATGAATGACCATTCCCGATCCAGGTTTTAATTGTTTTTCCCTTCCCTGTGAACTGAATGGTTAAGGGGTGGCACCAGGTATTGCATTCTGAGCCCCGACTCATCTGGTGGCTATAATTTGCTCTAACCCTGATTAAATCCCAAGAAGAGGAGGGTTCCCAATAAGTAGTCCCACTGGTTTCACATCCCCAGTTTTTACAGTAGAAGTCTTCTTTGCCCCCGCACCAGGAGTCAATTGAACGAGGTCTGTGGTGACCGGGACACACGTAAAAGGGGTATGCCTTTAGTTTACCCTTGCGATGGGGGGAGTGGCATCCTCCGGCTTGTTTTGCCCCCCTTCGTCGACCCATGAAATCCCAGTCGGGGGTTCCTATAGCCAGTTTACAAAGGTCAGGGTGTAAGTCTGGCCACCATGTCCAAGGGGAAGCAGTTTTTTGGATTGACCAGGTTATATCTCCTACCTGGGAGACGACTTGCCACGTGAGCAGTTGAGGAGCGTGGGGATTAGGATTGGACGACCTGCTCGCCGTTCCCATGACGCAAACGCAGTTTAAGAGGGTTATCAGTCTTTTCCACCTTCCAGAGATCTGCTGCATTCTGGGGTGCCTTCTTTACGTGTGTGGCGTGAACCCAAGAGGTTATACCGTCCACCTTGACTGCTGTGGGCGTAGTGAGGAGCACCACGTAGGGCCCCTTCCAACGTGGCTCTAATGACCCCGTCCGATGTCGTCTCACAAGGACAGAGTCCCCAACCTGGAATTGGTGCGGGATGAGCAGATCACCAGGCTGGTAGGCCTCTTTTAGCTGGTTCCAGATGTCGCGCCTGACGGCCTCGAGTGCTTTCAAGCGGGCTGACAAAGGTATAGAAGGTATAATGTCAGGGTCATGTATCCCTATTTGTGCCAAAGGGGGAGGGGTTCCATAGAGGATTTCAAAGGGTGTAAGTTTTAAGGGTCCCTGTGGGGTGTTCCGGACGCGGAACACGGCAAAGGGCAGGAGGGCTGTCCAGTCACTATCGCCGGTCTCTATGGACAATTTAGTTAGGGTCTCTTTAATTGTTCTATTCATCCTTTCTACCTGGCCTGAGCTCTGGGGTCTATAAGCACAATGTAATTTCCAATTGATCCCCAGTTGACTGGCCAGTCCCTGACTTACCTGGGCAACGAATGCAGGACCGTTGTCAGATCCAATTACCTTTGGAATCCCGAATCTCGGGAGGATTTCTTCCAATATCTTCTTGGCTACTACAGAGGCAGTCTCTTTTCGGGTGGGGAAAGCCTCTACCCATCCCGAGAAGGTATCTACAAATACCAGAAGATATTTATTTCCATACCGGGCCGGTTTGATTTCAGTAAAGTCTATCTCCCAAAAGGTTCCGGGCCTATCTCCCCGGAGTCTATGTCCAGTGCGGTATTTGGTAACTGCAGCATTTGTGAGAGCGCAAGCTCTACAATCCTTATAAATTTCCTCAGCCGCCTTTCTCAAATCTGGTACCTGGTACGGGGAGGCCTCAATAATTTTAATTAGTTTCTGAGGGCTCAAGTGGGTTAGCCGGTGTAGATGTGATAGATATTCTCGCCCTTCTGCAACGGAAAGGACTTTCTCTTCTTTAGTTAGTTCCCCACCGGAGACAGTTTTGTTGACCTTAGCTCCCTGGAGAGTCAGGACCATAGGTCCTAGTGCCGCCCGCTTGGCTTCCAAATCTGCTAAGCGGTTCCCTTGAGCTATGGGGTCGGTGCCTTTCTGATGACCTGGGCAATGGATGATTGCCACCTTTTTAGGCAAATGTATAGCCTCTAGGAGGCCCAGAATCTCTTTTTTATTTTTGATATCTTTTCCGGCCGAGGTAAGCAGCCCTCTTTGTTTATAAATAGCCCCATGAACATGGGCAGTAGCAAAGGCATACCTGCTGTCCGTGTATATATTCACAGTCTTATTTTCAGCTAACCTTAACGCCTGTGTCAGGGCGATAAGCTCAGCCTTTTGTGCAGAAGTCCCTTCCGGCAAGCTGCTTGCCCACAGAGTCTTTTTCCCGTCTACCACAGCAGCCCCAGCCATCCTCTTACCTTCTGCCATAAAGCTGCTGCCGTCGGTGTACCAATTAGGGGCCCCAGCCCATGGCTCATCCGGCAGATCGGGTCGGGTCCCCGTTTCTGATGCCAAGATGTCGCCGCATTGGTGAACAGGTATTTCATCATCTGCTTCGGGCAGTAGTGTGGCCGGGTTTAAGATGGCCGGTGGGGCGAAGGTAATTCTCTCAGTTAGGAGCAGACTTTGGTAGTGAGTCATCCGGGCGTTAGTCATCCATCGATCTGGAGGCTGTCTGATAATGCTTTCTAAGGCATGGGGGGCTACTACGGTTATCTGTTGGCCCAGAGTTAACTTATCTGCATCTTTTACCAGCTGGGCAGTGGCGGCGATTGCCCTTAAGCAGGAGGGCCATCCACTGGCTACCGGATCCAGTTTTTTTGATAGATATGCGACTGGGCGCTTCCAGGGCCCAAGGGCTTGAGTTAGGACTCCCCGGGCGATTCCCTTTCTTTCATCTACATACAAGGTGAAGGGCTTGGTCAAATCTGGTAGGGCCAACGCGGGTGCCTCTAATAATGCCCGTTTTAGAGTCTCAAAAGCCTTCTGGTGCTCTAGAGTCCAGACAAAGTTCCCACTTTCCTTAGTCAATGGGTACAGTGGAGCAGCCAGGGTAGCAAACCCAGGGATCCACAATCGGCAGAAGCCGGCTGTCCCCAGGAATTCCCTTACCTGGCGAGCGGAGGTTGGGGCCGGAATCTGGGTCACAGTCTTTTTCCGTGCGTCGGTTAACCACCTTTGGCCGTCCTTTAATGTGTAGCCTAAGTAGACTACTTTTTCCTGGCACAACTGTGCCTTTTTTTTCGACGCCCGGTATCCCAACTCACCCAACTCGGCCAGGAGGCGCTTGGTCCCTTCTTCACAGTCTCCCGGGGTTTCCGCCGCCAACAGTAGATCATCTACATACTGTAAAAGAGTCACTTGAGGGTTTTTAACCCTATAATCAGTCAAGTCCCTGTGGAGGGCTTCATCAAACAGGGTAGGGGAGTTTTTAAAACCTTGAGGTAGTCTCGTCCAAGTCAGTTGTCCAACGATCCCCATATCAGGGTCGCGCCACTCGAAAGCAAAAAGTAATTGGCTTTTTGGGTGAAGCCGTAGACAGAAGAATGCATCTTTCAGGTCCAAGACAGTGTACCATTTTCGTGATGGGGGGAGGGAGCTGAGTAGGTTATATGGGTTTGGCACGGTAGGGTGTAAATTCTGCACTCTCTTATTTACTTCTCTCAAATCCTGGACCGGCCTATAATCATTAGTTCCAGGCTTTTTTACAGGCAGGAGGGGGGTGTTCCAAGGAGACTGGCAAGGAACCAGGATTCCTTGTTGGAGCAGCCTCTGGGTATGGGGGCGGATTCCTTCTCTGGCCTCTTTGCTCATTGGGTATTGACGCACCCTTATCGGGAGGGCTCCGGCCTTAAGATCTATCACGACTGGGGGAATTCTCGTAGCCGTCCCTAGTCCCCCGGTTTCAGCCCATGCCGTTGGAAATTCGATCAGCCACTTATCGGTATTGAGCCGAGCTCTAGGCTTAGGCTGCTGATGGAGCCGATATTCTTCCTCTAGCTCCAGGGCCAATATCATGGTGGTAGGTGCGGACCAGGATACTGTAGGCCGAGGTTGAGCAAAATCTATTTGAGCTTTCAGTTTGGTTAAAAGGTCTCGACCTAGCAACGGGGTCGGGCATTCAGGAATCACTAGGAAGGAATGGGACACCCTTCCTTTCCCCAAGTCCACTGTCCGGGAAGTAGTCCATGAGTATTGTTTCTGCCCAGTGGCTCCAACAACCAGAGTCTTTTTAGTTTTTAATTTCCCCAAAGGTTGCTTCAGTACTGAATATTCAGCCCCAGTATCAATCAGAAAACTCATAGGGGTCCCCTCAACAGTTAGGGTTACCCTAGGCTCGGGGAGGGGGCCCGAGCCCCGTCCCCGCTATTCTTCGTCCTCTCCTAAAGACAACACCTTGGGTGTGGCCCTTTTCTTGGGGCATTCCCTTGCCCAGTGTCCTCTCTCCTTACAATAGGCACATTGGTCCTTGTCCAAGGGTTGCCGTCTGCGTGAGCCTGGTCGTGGGGCGTTGCCCAGGTTCCCTGACTGTCTGTGATCTGGCCCTGTCGCTTTTATCACTGCGGCCAGTATTTTAGTTAGTTTTTTTTCTCGTCTCCTGTCTCTCCTGTCTTCCCTCTCCTCAGCCTCCCTTCTCTCTCTCTCTCGCTTTTCGTCTTCACTCTCCCTTTTATGATACACCTTTTCAGCCTCCTTTATTACGTCCCGCAGGTCGTAGTCTTGCAGCCCCTCTAGCCTTTGTAATCTCCTCTTTATATCTGGGGCTGACTGTCCAATAAAGGCCATAATGGCAGAGGCCTTCTGCCCTTCCGAGGACGGATCAAAGGGCGTGTACCTGCGGTAAGCCTCCATCAGTCGTTCTAGGAAAACGGAGGGGGGTTCAGTGGGTCCTTGCTGAATCTCTCTTACCTTAGCCAAATTGGTGGGCCGCCTTGCGGCTCCCCGGAGACCCGCCACTAGAGCCCGGCGGTAAGCGGACAGCGACCCCCTACCTTCAGCCGTGTTATAGTCCCAGTTGGGTCGGTTGTGCGGAAACCCTTCTTCCGCCTCAGCTATCGTTGCCGGCTGCCCGTTGGTGCCTCGGATATTCTTTCTTGCTTCCTGTGTGATTCTTTCTCTCTCCTCCGTGGTGAAGAGTGCCTGTAAGAGCTGTTGACAGTCATCCCAAGTGGGCTGATGGGAAAACATTAGGGACTCTATCAGGGCGGTTAATCCGGCGGGGTTTTCTGAAAAGGGGGGATGGTTATTTTTCCAGTTATACAGGTCTGAGGAAGAGAAAGGCCAGTATTGGAGGGGTGACAGCTGGTTGGGCCCCGCAGGAGCTCCATACTCTCTTAGCGGGAGCGCCACCGTGGTATCAGGCCCGTCCGGAGTGGCTCCGCGGCGGCTTCGGGTTCCAGCGGAGGGACCCGAGCCAGTCGCCCTCCGTCCTGATTGCGATCCTGGAGCGGGGGAGGGGTAAGGGGGAGGCGAGAAAGGGGGCCATTCGGGAGGAGGCTCAATCTCAGGGTAGACCCCGGGGGGGGGGGGGGGCCGAAGGGGTCTCCGACTCCGCTGTTCGAGTTGATTTCGATTTTTGCCATGTCTCCGCATCCTGCAGCGCCAGGACTCGGGGGCTTAGTTTTTCTGCTTTTACCCATGGCTTAACCCACGGGAGTGGGTTCTGCACCAGATCCTGCCACACTGTAATATATGGTCGTTGGTCAGGATGGGACCCCGGTCTCTCCTGGAAAACAATAGCCCTCACCGCGAGGATAACAGTTAGATTAAACGTCCCCTCAGGGGGCCAACCCACATTGAGGGAGGGCCACTCAGAGGTGCAAAAAGTCTGCCAACGCCCTTTTTTTATTTCTACCGCCAATTCGTGCGCTCTCGCTCTCACTTCAGTCCAGTGGTCTAAGGTCAAAGAGAGGGGGGTCGTCATAGTCTGTCCCATCCCGTCAAATGAGGTCCACGTAACGAACAAAAACAGAACAATGAACATCAAAAACACAGCAAGACAAAAACAACTTTGCCCGGTTGGTGTCTGTACAAGCCAACCGAAGGCGGTTTCAGACAGGAGGGGTTTTCGTGTCCTCCCTGGGAAAAAGAGTGCCGTTTCTTTTTCTACCTGAAAGGGGGTAGTCAGGCTTTCCTGACTCCCCTTGTCCCTTGGGGCGTCCCCCAGGGTTGCAGCCTGCAGTTCCCAGCACGTCTGCCACTGCAGCCGCTGGGCCCTCTCGGCCGAAGCGGCGGCTGCCCAGATACCGAGACCAAAGCAATGCTTCGCGGCGCCGCACACACTCGCACACCCAGTCACTCAGGCTTACCTCCAAGGGGTCTTCGGAGTCTGGGGTGACCGCGCAGATCCCGGACGAGCCCCCAAAATGTAGGATTCCAAAAAGGAAATCCAACTCCAGTCTCGGGAAGGCGCGGACCCACAGACACAGGAGACCGAGCTTGATGCAAATGCACGAGGTTTTATTAAGCGGAGCTCCGGGTCGACACGTATCTCTCGCAGGAGACAGAGGGGTCGACCCCGAACCTTAAGGGGCAAGCTCTTTTATAGGATTCGGAAGCATAAAGAGGGAAAAGGTTGGCGCGGTCTTACATGATTGGCTAATTTAAAACATTTAAACAGTTACATTTTATGGCGCGAATTGCTATGGCGCGAAGCAATTATCAGGTTACACACACGCGTCCCCATCTGGACCCCCTCCACCCCGACCCTCCCAAACTTATCCCTCTGGAGCACTCTCTTGTTCTCAATTTTCCCCGAACAGTTTAGGGCGAGTCTTCTATGAATAGAGTCAGTCAGGATCGATAAACGTTCCCCCTTATACCAGGAATCCTTAGGGTGTGGAGGTGCCTGTCTCTAAGGTATTAACTTTTAAATTTTTTAATATAATTTACTTCCTTCAATCTCATTATTAAAAAAACTGATTTTTTAAAAATAAATCTGAAGTGTGAAGTAAATAGTCTAATGCAGCTTTCCCCAGACAAATGCTCCAAAAAATATTTTTGTTCAATGAAATGAAAATAGGTTTTCCATGAAAAGAGGGGTCACTGGTCACATAAGTTTGAGGTTCACTGACTTAACCAAACTGAAATAGAGTTTGGTTGATAGATTATTTTATTTTATTTTATATTTTAAAATTGCAGTACTTATCAGAGCCTTTAATAAGCCATTGGGCATTGTGAATCTCCAAGAGGGTGATTTTGAATGTTGTATTTGAGGATAGCCCTTTTTTGTGGAAGGAGAGGATCCCTAAAGAATCTGATATTTGTCCTTTCTCCAATGCATAGTTACCCTGGTAAATGCCTCAGGTCCCTTTGGGGAAGGCTAGGAGAAAGATTAAAGTATAAAATCTAACATGATTTAGAGAATACAGTTTGGGAGGATCTGCCCCGGTACTTCTGAATTTCAAACATTTTAACACATTCTCTGTTCATTCTGCTTCCACTCCATGGCTGCTTTGCATAATACGTCTACCATCCTTCTTTTTTGCCTTAGATTAATAAAGTATTATAAGATTTATTTCGTGAGATATGCACTGCTAACATCACTTTTCCTATGGTAATCTGGCACTAACCGCCTGTTGTTTCATTGATTGTGATATTATACTTAACTATAGAATAACTAGTAACAGCCTATTTGTGTATGATCTTAGATTGCAAAGAATGGTTTCCTCTGAAGAGTGTTCCATTTTAAGTAAACACAAATAAGAAAAGCAAAACAGCCAAAATTTCAACTTGCTTCACAGTGTCCCTAAAGACAAGAAACTTGAGCAAAATGGGCCATATTGTTCACGGTAGCTAAAGAGATAACATGTGAAATCAAGACTGCTATTTTCATAATTCAGAGGCAGGCAGAGACAAAAAAAAATCTGACGTCATCATTTTGAGAAAAGGCTAAACAAAAACTCTCCTGTGCTTTTCAGAAGATTTTTCTGCTATTTTAGTCCGTACAACTGAGGTTGCTGCAAATTCCATATGCTAATAACTTAATTAGCAGTTCCGTGTGCCTGGGTCTGCAGCCTAAGGTCACTGTGGCGCTGACTTGAAGAATGAAAGCAGCCCCACTTGGTTTAGTGATTCCCATCTCTACAAACTGGCCTTTCGAGTCAAGAAGCATCACTTAGGCTTCCCCTCGTTAACTCAAAGCAGATCACAGGACTCAGATTGAAGTCCAGGGCCCCCGCGCTCTCTGCTCGCTGCCCACGCAGCGGCTGTAATCACATTCTGAGCATCGGGAGTTTGGTTTGATCTAAGTGCTCCAAATCCACTGTCTCAGAAAGGGATGCCGCAGGACAGAAGTGTCTTTTATTGAAATGAGCTGAAAGCATTTAGATCCATGAGAAAAGCTGTGCTTTCCTGAGGAAACTCAGAAATGACTAATTGCGTCTAGTGCCAGGTGCAGAAAGCAAGTCATTTGGTTTTGCTTTCACACTTTTTAAGGAAAAAAAGGCACACTGTATACAAAAAATCAGTATATTGCTTTTCAAGATGTATTTATTGTTTCTGGGAATGATACTTGCTTTATTTCTATTTATTATTCTAGTTCGGTGTCCTTTATTCTTTTTTTTTCTCTTTTATTTCCATATTGAATTGTGATCAGAAGAGCAAACGGAATTGTGTTTTGCAAAATCCTCTGTTGATTCATATATAAATTTCAGAAAATGCAGAGACTGTCAGGAGATTAGCATTTCTTTCTTGAGATGTTCTCGGTTTGATATCCTTCAAACTGAGTGAGATTAATGGGCATCAACAGATCGAAGCTCATGAGTCTGCATATTTTTTCCCAGCACTTCTTTTGTTCATGAAAATGCCGTAGATATTCTCAATGTTGTTTGTGTTATTCTTTTGTTCAGCTCTAATTTTCATTCTCCAGCTATGTCTTTTTTATCTCAGAAGCAGTATTATATAATTATTATTCTTAATCTTGTGTGTGCCGCATCTAATCTTATTTTTTCTAATCCCTAAAGATTAAGACTGTCACTTAATTTGCATGAACCTTTTCCAAATATTCTTCAGTTGTCATGATTTGTTCCAATGAGATACCTTTCTAGGAAGATTTTTTTTAAAGCAAATTAACTATATGAGGTTTATTTCATTTTGTTTTGACCTATGAATTCGTGGCTTTTTTCTGATATAAAATAATTATAAAGTGAGCTTAAATGAGCAAACCCACAGACTATCTATCTGTATAACTCAGTCTAATATTTAGTCTATGAAATATTCTTTGGGTTAATTTTACTATATTCCTGTGTTATTATTTTAGTCCTGGATGTGCCACCAAATATTTAAGGAAATTTGTAGTCAGGGTTCAACCAGAGAAACAGAATCAGCCGTAAATATACCTGAAGGGATTGTTTGTAAGAGGTTAGCTTACATGATTGTAAGGGCTGCCTAGGCAAGTCCAAAATCTGTAGGGTAGGCCATCAGGAATGGAAGAGTGGAACTCTCAGGCATGAGTTAAATATGCAGTACATAGAATTTCTTCTTCTTCTAGGAAAGCTTAGTTCTGTTCTAAGGGCTTTCAATAGATTGAATCAGGCCCACTCAGATTACCTAGGATAATCTCCTTTGCTTAAAGTCAACTGATTATGAATGTCAATCATATCCACAAATATCTTCACAGCAACACCTAGATTAGTGTTTGATTCAATAACTGGGTTCTATAACCTAGCCAAATCAGCACATAAAACTGACCATTAAAGTTCAACATTTGTCAACTTGGTGCCAATATACATCTCCCTAAACTATGTTTACTCTCCAAATAAGAACAATAAGTAAATCATACTTTCTAACACAATATGACTGTCCCGTCTGTGCACAACCCAAAATGCACTAACCATTTCCCTGGAGGAGGATGCATGGTCAGCGTGTGATGTTTACTCTTCTCTTTGATATCCTGTAATTTATATACTGCGATGTACAGTTAACTATTATTAATACATCTTGTGCTAGATGATAAATGGATCAATGGGAGGAAATTCAAATAAAATTTTGCTTAATATATCTATATCTATCTATCTACACACATATCCATAACAGAAGAAGGAATAAATATTCAAAGATGTTATAGTCCTCATTTTTGCAACTGGTCATGAGGTCATAGCTAATATTTATAAGTACATTTCCACAATCATTCCCACACCTTAGCTGGTTATGTTTCTTAAGCTTTAGGTGAGGTGATCTAAATCTTAATTCCTGAAGGCTCTGGGCCATTAGTAGTCCTACCTTAGTTGGAGTGTTTTAGTTTTCTACTACTTTAATCACAAGACATGGCAATACTAGGAAATGAGTTAAGTGATCTCCTGCATTCCAGCCATATTCTTCTTTACCTCCATGGGTAGTGGAAATTGTGCAAACCAATTTCCCCTTGGTGATCAGGATCAATTACCCAGTCGGTATAGGAACTCTTTTCTTTGCCTATTGATTCAGAGATCTGAGGAGACCAAAATAGCCAGTGACACTCTCAACCTCTAGTTCAATGCGATCATTGTTGTGCCTCCTGGTGGAAGCATTCCTTCCTTTGGACTAAGACATCTAAACTAGCAGAGCGTAAAGTCACAGGGACAGGAAGTAAACGTTTTGCTACTGGCAGTAGTTAGTGGTGCCACTCACAGTTCCACTCCTTGATTCCTGGACACAAATACTGGCTATAGGAAAAACAGCACTATATATTGGTCACTGATTTAGTGCATATACAACCTCCTAGAGGAGATTGCTATAGCCCCACAAGGTGTTGCCACCTAGCTGACACCATATCTGAGTTTCAAAAGGCCATAGCTCTGTTCTGTCAAGCCAGCTGATACTGGATGATAGAGAGCATTGTACAACTGGTAAATTCAATGAGCATGGGCCCATTGCTAAACTTAACTTGCTGTTTAAGAGTGATCATTGCTTCGTTGATCAGAAACAGATTATCTAGGATAATGCTATTTGGAATACCATGATGGTGGATATGCATTCTGTAAGTCCACAGATGGTAGTTTTGACAGAAGCATTGTGTGCAGGACAGGCAAATCCATATCCAGAATAAGTGTCACACAGAACACAATGCTGCCCCTTTCATGATAGAAACGGTTTAATGTAATCAATCTGCCCACAGGCAGCTGACTGATCACCCTGGGGAATGGTGCCATATTAGGGACTCACTGTTGGTTTCTGCTACTGGCAGGTTGGGCATTCAGTAGTAGCTATAGCCAGTTCTTCTTGGTGAGTTGAGGTCCATGCTGCTGAGACCATGAATTACCTCTATCCCTGCCACCATGCCCATTAAGCAATGGCAGAAGAGGCTAAGAAAAGAGGCTGACTGGTATCCACTGAGATGTCATCCTATCCACTTAATTATTAAAATCCTCATCTGCTGAGGTCACCTTTTGATGAATATTCACATGGGACACAATATGTTCACAGTTTTTTCCCATTCAGCAAGTCCATCCACATATCTCTTCCCAAGACCTCCCTGTCACCAATTTTCCTATTAAGTTCCTTCCAAGCTCCTGACTATTCAGCCAAAGCACTGGCCACGGCCCATAAATCAATATATACTCATATCTCTGGCAACCATTCCTTCTAAGAAAAATGCACAACCAGGTGCACTGCTTGATGTGCTGCCAACTGGGAGGATTTCGCTTCGCTGCTGTCCTTCAGCAATATCTCAGGAAGGGCCTGGAGCGCCGCAGCTGTCCACTTTCAGATGGTGCCCGCACGTTATGCAGGACTCTCTGCAAACCACGCCTGAGTTTTCTCTTGCTCAGTCAACTAATCATAAGGAACTACCTAGGAGGCCATAGATTTGAACGAGAAAGACAAGGTAAGAACGCAGGAGTGGGAGCTATATGCATTTGGGCCATTTCCTCATGTAACTTGCTTGCGCCTTCAGGGTTTGCTCTAGTCCGATATCATAGATATCGCTTCCATTTGAAAATAGAGCGCCTCTGAGAAGCCCAACTTTACAGCTTGGTGGGTCAGAAAATACCCAGTTTATGATGGGCATCTCAGGTTGCATTGTAACTTGGCTGAAGGTTAAGCATTCAGTCTCTACTAAGGCTCAGTAGCAGTTCAGGAGCTGTTTCTCAAAAGGAGAGTAGTTATCTATAGAGGACGACAATGCTTTGCTCCAAAATCCTAGGGATCTTCTCCGTAATTCACCTGTAAGTGCCTGTCAAAGGCTCGAATCAGCATCTCTATCCGCCACTGACATTTAAAGCACCATTGCCTCTGCTGGATCGTATGGCCCAAGTGGCAGGTCAGCACACAGGGAAGCTTGCCACTGTCGCAGAGCTTTCTCTTCTTCTGGATTCTCAAGTAGCAGCTCTCAAGCCACTTGGTAATGGGACAGAGTAGTGTACCTAGATGAGGAATATGTTGCTTCCAAAATCCAAAAAGGCACTTAGGCACTGTGTCTCTTTTTTGGTTGGGCAAAATGTAACAACTTATTTTTACCTTAGAAAGGATATCTCAACATGCTCCACACCACTGAACACCTAGGAATTTCACCAAGGAGGAAGGTCTCTGTGTTTATTTCTCACCTGTTACATGCAAAGTGATTTATTGGAGGGAATTGGCTTATGTGATTGTGGAAGCAAGTCCAAAATCCATAGGGTAGACCACCAGGAAGGGCAAGATAAAACCCTCAGCATGAGTTGAAGGTGCTGTTCTGTTCTTACGGCCCTTCGACTGGTTGAATCAGGCCCACTCAGATTATCTAGGGTAATCTCCCTCACTTAAAGTCAACTGACTATGAACTTTAATGACATCTACAAAATATCTTCACAACAACACTTAGATTAGTGTTTGACTGAATAACCAGGGACTCTAGCCTATCCAAGTCAACGCATGTAACTGATATTCACTGTAGCCTTTGCACAATAACTTAAAGTATCTCTGGAGATTTTTCCTAATTTGTAAAATAAGGCGATGTGTACGTGATCTCTAAACATTTCCTAGCTCTGTATGGCTTCAGAACTTCCACATGATATTCCACTGAATTCCATTAGTCTAGAAATTATGTGAAAGTGCAAGTGTAATCACCAATTATTTGAGGTAATATTTATAAGCCCAGTTTATCCTAACTTTTCATCCCCATTTTTTTCAGGCTGAATTTAACTCCCATCCTAGTCTCATCATATTTACAATTTATTATTTATAAAATGCTTCTTTTGATGAACCAATGAATGTGTATTACACCAAGGTACTACAAGGAAGAGAAGGAATTTAAGCTTGTCAGGTGTAAGGGCATAGAATTCTAGGCAGTTTTGAGGTAGAAAAAACATACTGAAAAACTGGGCTGCTGGAAGTAGGGGAAAAAAACAAAGTTCTAGTGAAAATTATAGTCAAAAAATTTTTTTAAATTATAAAAGGGAAGAAAACATGTATTTTAGCTTCCTCACAATTTTGATTTTGAGGGGGACTTCTTTACAAGGATACAGGAATTATGCTATAATCACTGGATATTTTGCACATAATTGGAGTTGAAATATCATAGAAGTGAAGGGTATTGCTCTTAATCCTAGAGCTATGTCTGATGCTAGTAATATGAGATTCAGTATATTGAATTAATATGGAGTCTTAAAACAGAGACTTTTCTCCAGATTATGTTTCTTGGTTGCCTATAGTATGAATATAAAAGATTTCTTCTTAGCATTTTTTTTTTTTGCCACAGGAAGAAATGAGACTCTCAATTGAAGTTAGTGTACCTTAATCTAACCCAAATTACCCCCAAAGGGCTAAACATCCCTACTAGTCAACAGTATATCATTTTGATGTCTCCTAACATAGCTGTTTAGACTTGGAAAATAGAATAGAAGAAAGAGTTTCCTCTGGGTTTAGTGCTCTGTTAAGCCCAGCTAATGCAAAAGCTATTCCTACCTTTTGTAATAATGTTCCCCTCTATGAGGCGATACACAATGCAATTATCTACATTCATTTTGTTACAGGGACTGATTCTCGGAAACATAAATTTAATTTTGAGTTAAAACCATACACAGGAAGAGATTTATGTACAGAACAGAGCAGTGAAAGTCATTGATACCCAATATCAAAGCAAGAGTATGACTTTAAAAATGTAGACAAATATTTCTTTCAATTTCTGTAGTAATCACATGATCTACTACAGGACCTATAATATGATATAAAATTTTGCTACTTTTTGATAGTTTATATTTGGTTATTCATTTTTTGAAATGAAAAATACTAAAGAATGTCTTGTACCATTTATTACCTACGCAAATGAAGCAAAGGAATTTTAGAAAGAAATCTTTGTGTACCTTACTGCTAAAGATCCTTTAAAGCAATAGTTTTCAAACAGGGTCAATTTTTCTCCCCAAGGAACTTTTAGCAATGTCAGGAGACATGTGGTTGTCAAAAGTGTGGTGGAAGTGGGGGGAACGATGCTATTGGCATCTAGTGGGTAGAAGCCATGTAGGGTGCGTACCATTCCACAGTGCACAGGCAAGTCCCCTAGCAGCAAAGAATTGTCCACCCCAAATATTGACATTGCTGAGCTAATTTCTTTAAAGGAATAAAATGGAGGTAATTGATGTATATTTGAATATGTGAGAATTGTTATCATACTAATGACAGAATGCTATATTCAACATGACCTTATAAGGTCTAAGTGGCAAACTGTCACATGAATTATAAAAGTTTCTTCCAAATAGATTCTGCTGTAATCTTTAATAATTCTGTCCTTATTTTACCTTTTTTTCCCTCTTTGATCTACTAAGTAGTATTTCATGGGCCATTGCTTCCTAAGTATATATTGCCTTGACAATCTAAACATCTCTACACCCTCCTTTTGCTTATAATTTTCCCTTTTGCTTCAGTCATTTTACAAATGGAAGTTAATTCTATACCTTCAAAATCTTGTATGCATGCATTCAACAAGTATTTATTAGACATATTTTATGACCCAGAACTTTATATTTGCATATTAGTTATGAAAGAAAGAAGAGAATGTCAGAAAGAAGTTGATAACTTGGGAATATTTCAGAGGGAATCAGCTATGAATTAGGCCCTGAAGTTGAGGTTAAAAAGTGGAAATGCAAAGGAGGACAGATATCAAGTAAGAAGGAAAGTGTAGGCAAAGGAGGAGAGCGGTAAATGAGTGAGATACATTTAAGGACTAGGATTAAATCAGCTTGGATGAATAAATATGTTTTGCAAAAACATATGGAAAGGTAAGTGGACATATGTGGATGATGGGCGCATTGAAAAAGATCTTGAAAAGATCTTGAGTGTGAAGTTAACCCTGAGTTTTTGTTTTTGTTTATGTTTTTTAAACAAATGGGAGATGCAGAAATCTTCTGATATGGAGAGGTGTCCTGGTCAAGAAATTTTCTAAAATAATTAATCTGTTTGTAACATGTCAAATAGATTTCGCATAGGGGAAGGAGTCTGGAACAAATTAGATATTGGAGAATGAATTTTAGGAGAAATAGCAATTCTGGAGATAAATATGGGAAATCAAGACATTAGACCTAAATCCCTGGAGAAAATACAGATCAACCAAGGAAAAAACTCTAATGATTGAATACTGATGTGTACTTAGGAAGTAGGAAGAAGAATAGAATAGTGAAGAATTGATTCAAGTGGTTAAAAAAATACAAGAAAAATAGGGGCCGGCCCTGTGGCTTAGCAGTTAGGTGCACACGCTCCGCTACTGGTGGCCCAGGTTCGGATCCTGGGCGCACACCGGTGCACCACTTCTCTGGCCATGCTGAGGGCGTGTCCCACATACAGCAACTAGAAGGATGTGCAGCTATGACATACAGCTATCTACTGGGGCTTTGGGGGAAAAAAAGGAAGAGGATTGGCAATAGATGTTACCTCAGAGCCGGTCTTCCTCAGCAAAAAGAGGAGGATTAGCACGGATGTTAGCTCAGGGCTGATCTTCCTCACAAAAAAAAAAAAAACAAGAAAAATAAAAGAGTGTAGAATCAGTTAATTAAATCTAAGGTCATACTGTATTAATTATTGTAATTCCGTACTGGTTATGATTCACAAATGTTTTATTTAAAATTGTTGTTTCCATACTGACAAGCGAGATTGGTTCAGGATTTGCCATTGTATATTAACCGTCTGTTTATATAATACTCAGATGGAATGGGCTAGGAAATTTTGTAACTTTTGCCTCTGCAGTGGAAATTTTTAAATGCAAAGAAATCATTTTGTCCTTGATTTTACTTTAATTTTTACAGAAAATCTTTATGCAGATGATTATAGGTTAAAAGACTGGGAGGGCTTGGACATTTTACTTCTTTTGTTTGTTTAGTTTTTTTGCTATTACACATGTATTGGTCAATTTAACCTTTCTAAGACAATTTTATATATATTTGCATAATTCATTTATTCCTTCAAAATTCCATTTCATCTAGATTCAAAATTAATAAGTATGTAATTGAGCATATATCCTTCAAACTGAGTCAGATTAATGGGAATTAATATATTGTTGCTCATGAGCATACATATTACAGTCTGTCAGTTCTTTTGTTAATGTAAGTGCTATGAATATAGAACATAATAGTTTCATTAATATAGCTACCTCCTTTGTAATTCTTGTTATGATCATTTTACCAAAAAAAGCATATCCAAGTGACTATCTTTATGTGTCTATGCATTCTTTTTCTTCTTCTTCTTTTATATTCTGACTTGATGCTCTGTGGAACATTTTGATTCAAATTTTTAAGATTTTCTTCAGCTCAGGGAAATTG
Organism: Diceros bicornis minor; assembly: GCF_020826845.1. NCBI lineage: Eukaryota > Metazoa > Chordata > Mammalia > Perissodactyla > Rhinocerotidae > Diceros > Diceros bicornis. The sequence continues at coordinate 27,221,807 of NC_080750.1, forward strand.
CCTTTGTTTCTATGATAGCCCCTTTTTCTCGTTTCTAGGTTGTATTTTTCTAAAATTTCTATTAAACATTTTCTGAGTTTTATCTTATGACTTAAACATTTTCATATGTTTGCCCAATGGAGCTAAGGGAGGGCAGCAAGCCCCTGAGACTGCCAGTATATCTCTGGGCGGGCTCCCTTCTGTCTATGGGATTGACAGAATATAGTCTTTTCCTCAAACTGACTAGGTAGGTCATAGACTGGTAGAGTGAGAATAGCCTTTAATTGAGAAAGTGAAATTTTATATTATCATCATAGAAGAATTTAGGAATTTTCTACCCACCGTCTAGAAACCATTTTTATACCTCTGGCTACGATGGTGAGATGGAACTGTCTGAGGTCTCATCTGGCTTTTTTATCACCAAAACACCTGTGTTAGGCACTTAATATGGCAGACACCAATGCACATAGGAAACTACGCCTAATGGTTTGTAGTAAAAACTACAGCCACATTCTCTGAGTACATCAATTAAGCCCTGGCAAGTTCTTTACCCACTTCAATCATTCCAATAAGTACTCTGTAACTTGCTGCGAGTTTACTTTGGTTTTGGTTTGTTTTTCTTCTATTTTTGGTGTTCTTAAGGGAAAATCAATCAACAACCACTTCTAACAGCTTACCTCTCTCCTTTCTCCTTTCTTTGTATCTTTGCTTTTTTTTTTTTTTTTTTGGTGAGGAAGAGTCACTCTGAGCTAACATCTGTTGCCAATCTGCCAATCTTCCTCTTTTTTTGCTTGAGGAAGATTAGCCCTGAGCCAACATCTGTGCCAATCTTTCTCTACCTTGCATGTAGGTCACTGCCACAGCACAGCTTGAAGAGTGGTGTAGGTCCACATCCGGATCCAAACCCGTGAATCCGGGCCACCTAAGTGGAGCATGCCAGACTTAACCACTACACCAGGAGGCCAGCCCTTATCTTTGCTCTTTTTTGTTGATTTTATTCCAGCTGCTTTAAAACTTGCAAACTGGCTTAAAATTTTTGATCATCTTTGGCAAATTACTTCTTTCTAGTGATCCTATGGATTAATTTATATTTCAATATCTCTTCAATTATCTCCTAGTTTATTTTTTGTAAGGAGGATAACATATGAGTACAAAACTCATCTCTTGACATGAAGTCTTTTATCTCCAGTAACATTTTAATGTACCTTAAAATGTTATACATTCAGATACATCTTACTTTCTTAAATTATCTAGGCTGTGTCTTAATTAATACCACTAGTAAACTGGATGTTTTAACCATTATCCGAGGTATATATAAGTGCCCTAATATTCTAATGCTTACGTAGGCTGGATTTTGCTGCAACAGTCTTATTTTCTAATATTTGGCATTGAATTCAACTGGTATTCAGTTCAATTCCTCTAACCTGATTATTGATTGGGAAAATATGTTTACAATTAAGTCAGATCATCAATGTTGGTCTCAAGATTTAGAACCCAATTTACAGGAAGGGAAACAGTCTTCTAGACCAGCAGAATATCTGTAGGGACATCCTCCATAAATCTCTACAGCAGTCTAAATTTTATTTTAGGATATAAAAATATCACTTTTGAAAATTAATAAAACTTTGGGGTTTTATTTTTTGCTGTTGTAAAGCATCTACTAGGAACTGAAACAAATAAAAGTCACACACCAATTATTTCCCCAAGAAGGTGATCATTTAGCAGGAAAGGCACAGATAAGGATAAACAATAGTTCTTTTTAACCTGAATTGTAGTTACAGTCCTGCTAGTTAATAAATGATGGCCTTTGAGAAGTAACTCAGTCTTTCTAAGCCTCAGCTTCTTGTAAAGTGTAGTGATAGAATCTGTGCTTCTTGTATAGGATAACAGGATGATCAAAGGAAACAATTACGTAAATCAGTTTTAAATATGTCAAGATATTGTTCAAAAGTGTATCTGATTTTATTAAATGAATATATTTTTATTTGACTAAACAATTTCTGATTCTGATCTAGCCTTGCATTGGAGAATGTCTGACAACTCAGAGGATAAGCAGCACCAATAACATAGATACTTAAGAGAATGTAAAGTGTTTTCTGGTTACTGAGAGGCAGAGATTCAAAGCTAAGTTTCCACATTAATAATGTAAATCCCATGAACACGGAAGCCTACTTTCGTTCTCTTTATTAAGTCTGACATTCTGATATGTGCATGCCTGTGACAGTGGATATACTAGTTATAGGATGTCCCTCACATTTTGTATGATTTAGGAAAGAGATTGACATGGAGGTACTGATATCTTGGATCTTACCTTTGAGTCAAAAGGAGCAGATGACAGTTGGGAGAGTATGGACAAAATATTGAAAAGTGCTTGTCTGTTTACTTCTAAAAGGACAAGTTCCTCTCCCAAAACCATCTGCCACTTAATCAGATTCTCTGGTCATCACAGACAAACTCAGTCAAATCAAAGTACAGATGGTCGTTTATTACAAAACAACACAGGAGGCTTAGAATAGATGATACATTTGGTCATTTTTGCACATAAAGTCTCTGATTAAGTATGAAAAATGTGAACATTTGTTTATCTTGGAAAAACTGCTATTACTTGTCAGGCATGACCAATTAGTTATTTCTAAACTGTTATCCATATAATTAAGAAAAACAGCCATCTGTAAAGTCAGAAGTTTGTGTCTCTTTTCTGATCCACATGTAAATGTAATTCTGTAATCTGATTTACTTAAAAGAGAATTATCGGGCAGAATACAAGACAGATGATAGAAACTTATGTATTTTATAATTTTCTTTCTCTGTTTATTCCTCCACTTATGTGATAGTATATAGCTACTGTGACTAGAATAAGAAAAACCAAAAAGCATTACAGGAAATCTTAGGATATTTATTTTTCAAATATAAAACATGATTGTTATTAAGCAATGTGAAAATGTCTCATAAGAAAATTTATATTATTTTTATCACGCTTAAGCATTGTACATATTTGAAACAGGAAAAAAATGATATATGATCAAGTCTTCTAAATAACCTCACTGGAATTCAATTTTAATACGCATCTGTATGTTAGTAGGTACACGTATGTGCTTGATCCTAATAAATATTATTTTATGATTTGCTAAACATAACTTTCATATTTAGCTAATTAATAAATATTTATAAAATGCTTATTTATATTCCATTTTTATCAATCAGCATTCTTTATTTCAAACAATATTCCTGCATTATGGGATTCAAAATTAAATTGTGAGCCAATGAACTAGTCATATAAAAAGCGATTTTCATGTTTTTTTTTTTTTTCTACTCATATTCAACACTTTCCTGACTTCCCAGAATGACAGTGGAGGATGTCATAAAAAAGAATTCATGCATCTCTTACAAACTCCAGATGTCCCCTATGCTACCGTTCTTGCTACTTAATCATATACCCAGCTGTCTTTTCTTCATTTCACCTAGGCTTTTTTAATGTTAAACATTTTAAAAGACTATAAACTCTATTTTAATTGAAATTATTAATGCATAAAGCAAAAATACTTAGATTATATCTCTCATAATCAATTACTCTTCAATTATCTACTATTCTGATTTGAAAAGGCTAGGAAAAAATGAAATTCTATAGAAGGTTGTCAGTAAAATAAATTGCTTATTTAATGTCCTTCAATTACTTTCAATTAGTCACAAAATAAGGAAATTCAAGATCCTGGAAACATACCATTTATAGTATATGTGTGAGTAGCAAGTATTTCTGCTATGTATGAATAATCAGTAGTGAATATTTCACTTTTTAATCTTGTAATATATAATCAGAATATTTGCTCAGGCCACTTTCTGCATTTAATAGTATATAGTATATTTAAGTGTGTTTATGAAATAGAAACTTTTTTTAAAAAATTAATGCCTTCTTTTACTCTTTAAAAACAAAAGAGTTAATGGAAATATTGATATGACAGAAAGAACTGAATTCTCATGTTCATGATAAAGAGAGATGTGGTGGAAACAGATTGTTAGACATTTGCCACAAACTAGACTTAGTTTTGCAACATGTCAAATGATTTCCACAGCAGACCAGTCCATGAGGCAGCCCTCCATGTGCTTTCTGGCTAAGTCAAATCACGGTATATTTTTATTTGTGAATTGCAATCAAATCATATGCAATGATATACAAGATCAATGATATACAAGAAATAAATGTTGGAATAAAATGAACAGATAAAAACCAGGTTGTTGTTATGGTTATTATTAGTATTAGTATAGTATTTTACATATTAAAAGAAAATTGAAACAAAAAATATCTATTTCCATGGCTGTCTTCTAGATCAGCTTTTCTGAAACGTTTTGGTCTCAAGAGTCCTTTTCTCTTTTTAAAACTAGTGAGGGTACAAAGGAGATTCACTCTATGTGGCTAATATTCACTGTACTAGAAATTAGAAATTCAAAACCCCTTATTTGTTAATCCATTGAAAACACCAACAGTAACCTATTACAAATTAGTTAAAAATAGCTATACTGTCCTAGACATAAAAAAAACACTATGAGAGGGGCCGGCCCAGTGGCGCAAGCAGTTAAGTGCGCGTGCTCCGCTGTGGCAGCCCAGAGTTTGCTGGTTCGGATCCCGGGCAAACACTGACGCACTGCTTGTCAAGCCATGCTGTGGCAGCATCCCATATAAAGTAGAGGAAGATGGGCACGATGTTAGCTTAGGGCCGGTCTTCCTCAGAAAAAAGAGGAAGATTGGCATCAGATGATAGCTCAGGGCTGATCTTCCTAACAACAACAACAACAAAAAACACTATGAGAAGAATGACATGGCTCTATATTGTCACAAATCTTTAGTATCTGGCTTATGAGAAGTCAACTGAATTCTCAACTCCACTTTTGCTTCTAAAACATGATACCACATATGACGTAGCATCTGGAAACATGCTTTTGTGAAAGAATGAGAATGAAAAAGGCAACTAATATCATGGCATTATTATGAAAATAATAGTTTTGGCCTCACTGAGCCACAAAAGGGCTCCAGGACTCCTGTGGGGCCCCAGAAAACACTATGAAAACCACTATTATAAAGCACGTTTAACACACAAATGCCTTCAGACCGATGGAAAGTATGACAGTTGATAACCCAGCTCAGTCTGTATAATACATGTTGTATTATTCATACCTGATCTTCATGTATGAGCTAAAAGTATATTCACGACTGTATCTATTATATCCACTTGCCGTGTCATCATTTACAATTGATCAGATAAACACATAATGCTGAAGTATGTTAAGTTAAACAATGATGACAAAGATAATGTTTTAATTGCAAGATTTTTATTAATAACTAAGAAGATATTGAACTGAACACTATAATGTTTATCTAAATTAGATTTATAAGTGTATAAATTATATTTTTGGTTTTGCAAATTGATGCAGTAGTTTAAATATCCTCCGGAATAGAAAGCAAAGCCTCTAGTTAACTGCCTTAGTTTAAAACCCTCATACCTCTCCTTGGTCTTTTTGTAACACTGCAATATTGATGCCCTTTATACTCGTTTCTTGGTATAACGTGGAAGACAAGTTTGTAAACTCTCACTGTACTCAGTTATGGCAAAAGAGCAACAGAAAGCACTTAGAGTCCTTCTCCTCACAATGCTCAATTCTAATGAACCAGAGGCATCGCGTATAATGTTGACTCACATTATTTTCACTGCCTGCTATCCTGCCAAAAAGCAAAGGAAATTTGCCATCAGGTTTTAAAAGGGATGAATTAATTCTTCAGTGAGGGATACAACTAGAAAACAGCATGCATTATTAAATGCTTTGCGTAGAAATCCCGTAGGCTAATCCTTATATTAAAACTATACAATAATGCCATGCTCATCAGATCAGAGTAACGATGTTTCATAAAGTAAATAATTAGGGAATAAAATAGTGAACAGAAGAAAGACAAATATGAATTTGCTGACCAGATCTGGAGCAAGTTGATGAGTAAGTGAGAACTGAACCAGTGTTGGTGAACAATGTGAAGCACCGACAGATTTGTGACGGCATCTAGAAGAGAGTAAAATGTGCTAAACTAAGGAAGATGGAGTTGCTGAGATCTATTCTAGCAGCGAAGGAAGCGAAAGCCTCCTGAATGGAAGGTCCACTTGAGAGATGAGATCTTGTCCTCTAATCTAAACCAAAACTCACAGTCAGCACCAGTTAATTTTTAAATATCTTTTCCATGTTTTCCGATCTTTAACTATAGGATATTTTCCCTTGGGATGGACATCACAGGTCAGTATAGCAAAATGCCAAAATTATAAGTGATTTTTCCAATACAAAAACTAGATTCACTAATCGATGCACTCATTCCGTTTATGATTTTCAAAAATTAAGTTTTAGAATAGACAAAGTGACTGGATTGATTATCTTTAAAAGTATGGAAGCAAGGCTATTAATTGTATGTATAGTGTTAGAATTTGTTCCTTTTAGTCTGATTACTATACTTTATACTCATCATTGTTATTAAAATTTAAACAAAAGTGGAACTTATACACTAAATATAAATTTTAATATGACAATATATCATTTGTTATGGTTTAATATTATTAGCCATAATTTTATTGTTAAAATGCAAGCATATACACTTATATAAACGTTGAAAAAGCTGAAAATTAAAATATCGCCTAAAAATACGTCATTGAAATGGATAACAAAGACCACATCAGTAAGCGTCTGGCTGCAGTGATTTCTAGATACAGTCACAGCTAAGAGTAAGGCTTGGATAAACCAGAAAATCTATGAACATAAAGGGACTAAATTTCAGATAAGCCTGTGGACAACAGACTTTCCTTATTACCTCTTCTTACTAAAATTTCAATTGACAACTTTTGTTTGCTACATATACCTTGAGGAAGGCAGAAATTAGGGAATCTGCTACGCTCTATACAGTCATGCATTGTATAACGATGTTTTGATCAAGAGGGATAGCATACAGGATGGTGGTCCCAATAGATTATAATGGAGCTGAAAAATTTCTATCGCCTAGTGACACTGTAGCCATTAATGTCATAGTGCAATGCATTACTCACATGTTTGGGGTGATGCTGGTGTAAACAAACCTACTGCACTGCCGGTCTATAAAAGTATAGCACATGCAATTATGTACAGTATATAATACTTGATAATGATAATAAACGAGTGTGGTACTGGGTTATATATTTACTAGACTATACTATTTGTCATTAGTTTAGAGTGTACTCTTACTACGTATAAAAAAGTTTACTGTAAAACAGTATGCTGTTACGCAGGCAGCAGCCTTATATATCTTGTGTTTACTATGTCTCTTGCTTGCATCATTTTCTCTTGTGCTTGATTTAATCTCATTTTGTTTTGTTCACCATGGCCCCTGAGTGTACAAAATTCACTGCTGATGTTGCCAGTAAGAGGCCACATTGAGTGGTTAACGTGGAAACAAAATTAAAAGAGATTAAGAACTACAAAGGTGGAAAATTACTGATGGTTATTGTTCATCAGTCAGGCATGTTCTATTCCACCAAAGCTATGATCTTGAAGAACAAGAAGAAAATGACAAAAACTATTAAAGAATTTGCTTCATTGAAAGCAATGAGACTAACAAAAATTTGAAAAGGGCCTATATCAGACATGGAGAAACTTCTAATGACCTGGATTGAAGACCAGACACAGAAGCATATCCCTCTCAGCACCATGACATCACGGGCGAGGCAAAAAGTTTGTTTGCAATGTTGAAAGAAAAGGCTGGACCCAACTACGATGTTGAATTTACTGCTAGCTCTGGGTGGTTTAAACAATTCAAGAGTCATTATTCATTATATAATGTGAAAGTAAGGGTGAGTCTGTGAGTGCTGATGTAAAGGCAGCTGAAGAATTTTTTGAAACTCCAGATAAGCTGATTGTGAAGGAAAATTACTTGCCAGAACAAATATTCAATACTGGTGAAAATTTCCTATTTTGGAAACGGATTCCTGAAAGAACTTTCATCTATAAGGAGGCCAAGTCAATGCCAGGTTTCAAGGCTTTTAAGGACAGGATAACAATCTTGCTTGGGGGCAATGTTTCAGGCTACAAATTGAAACCCTTTGTGATCTGGCACAGTGAGAACCCCAGGGCCTTTGAGCATATCACTAAGTACACACTGCCAGTACACTACAGGAGCAATAAGATGTCATGGATGACCCAACTCCTCTTCCCAGTTGCCCTCCTGAATTGCTATGCCAGTGAAATGGAGAAGCACTGTTTGGAGAATAATATGCATTTCAAGATTTTGCTTATTGTTGATAATGCTCTTAGACATCTTCCTTTTATTGGTGGTCTTCATCCCAATATCAATGCATTATTTCTCCCTCCAAACACAACCTCTTTGATCCAACCAATGGATCAAGGAGTTATAGCAGTTTTTAAGGCCTAATACCTGAGGAGGACATTTGCCCATGTTATTGCTACAACTGAAGAAGACACTGATGCAATTCTGGAAGGATTACAACATCTATGACTGAATCAAGAACCTTGTTTGAGCTGGGAGTGATGTCGCCAAGTCGTATATGAATGGCATCTGAAAGAAGACACTCAAGAGGTTCATCCACGACTTCAAAGGATTTGCCAAAATTAAGGAGGTTGCAAAAATCAACAGGCTGTGGTTGAGATGGCAAACAAATTTAACCTGGGTGTGGATGAGGATGACATTGAGGAGCCCCCAGACGTGGATCCTGAGGAACTGACTAATGAGGAGCTGTTGAAACTGGAAGAGGAACGCATAGCTGAAGAAGAGGGAAGATAAAAGGAAACCATAGGAGAAGAAGAAGAAGAAGAACCCCCAAGAAAAATTACAGTGAAGAGTTTAGCAGAAGCTTTTGCAGATCTCAATAAGCTCCTTAAAATGTTTTATAACATGGACCCCAACACTAAAGAGGGAAAGAGGAATGTTCATCGTGCATTATCTGCTTACAAGCAAATCTATGATGAAAAAAAGAAACAAAGAAAACCACCACGAACATGTATCTGAAAAGAGTGACACCTCCTCAAGAAGAGCCTCAGGCAGGTCCTTCAGCAGATATTCCAGAAGAAGGCACTCTTATCACAGGAGATGACAGCTCCATGCGTGTTGTTGCTTCTGAAGGCCTTCCAGTGGGACAAGATGTGGAGGGGGAGGACAGTGATATGGATGATCCTGACCCTGTAGGCCTAGGCTAAGGTGTGTGTTTGTGTGTCTTAGTTTTTAACAAAAAAGTGTAAAAATTAAATAAAAATACAAAATTTTAAAAATAGAAAAAGCTTATAGAATAACAGTTTAAGGAAAGGAAATATTTTTGTACAGCTGTACAATGTGTTTGTGTTTTAAACTAAGTGTTATTACAAGAGTCAAAAATTTTAAAAAATTAAAAAGTGTATAAAGTAAAAAAGTTACAATAAGTTAAGGTTAATTTATTATTGAAGAAAGAATTTTTTTTATAGATTTAGTGTAGCCTAGGTGTGCAGTGTTTATAGAGTCTACAGTGTGTGCAGTAATGTCCCAGGCCTTCACACTCACTCCCCATCACTCACTGACCCCCCCAGAGCAGCTTCCAGTCCTGTGAGCTCCATTCATGGTAAGTGCCCTATACAAGCATACCATTTTTTAATCTTTTACACCATATTTTTACTGTACTTTTTCTATGTTTAGATATGTTCAGATACACAAATACTTACCGTTGTGTTACAAATGCCTACAGTATTCAGTACAGTAACACGCTGTACGGGTTTGTAGCCTAGGTGTGTAGTAGGCTATACCATCTAGGTTTGCGTAAGTACACTCTGTGATGTTCACACAACAACAAAATCACCTCATGACACATTTCTCAGAACGTATCATCATGGTGAAGTGATGCCTGACTGTACAGGTGTACCCCGTTTTATTGTGCTTTACGTTATTGAGCTTAGCAGATACTGCATTTTTTACAAGTTCTTCCACTAGCGTAAAGATTATGACTCACTGAAGCCTCAGATGATGGTTAGCATTTTTTAGCAATAAAGTTTGTTTGTTTGTTTCTGCAGGAAAATTCGCCCTGAGCTAACATCTGTTGCCAATTTTCCTCTTTATTTTCTTCCTCCCCAAAGCCCCAGGGCACGGTTGTATATCCTAGTTGTAAGTCCTTCTAGTTCTTCTATGTGATCTGCTTCCACAGCATGGAAACTGACAGATGGGTGGTGTGGTTCTGCAACCGGGAAATGAACCCGGGCCACCGAAGCAGTGAGACAGCCGAACTTTAACCAGTGGGCCATTAGGGCTGGCTCAATAAAATATTTTTAATTAAGGTATGTACATTATTTTTTTAGACATGATGCTGTTGCACACTTAATAGACCACGGTATAGTGTAAACATAACTTTTATATGCACTGGGAAACCAAAAAAATTCATGCGACTCACTTTATCGTGATATTCATTTTATTACAGTGGTCTAGAATAGAACCCTCGGTATCTCCAAGCTATGCCTGTATTTGGACTGAGGGCAACAAAAGGATTGAGAATTGCAGAAATCTGACACATAACAACTCCATCCAAACTCCTGCACTGAGACACTTGACCAAACTCTAGCATGTCTTCTAGCAGCGTAAGGCTGCATGCCTAGGATGGCACTTGCTCCCCTACTCCCCGTTAAAATGCCTACCTGAGAAGGCTCACCACTGCCAGAAAAATTTACCATGCATCCTAGCCAACAGCCACGATAGGCCCCTGACCTCCTCGCTGTCAGAGCATTTACTGAAAAGGACTTACAATTGTAAATATGTATCTCCTGAAACTCACAAACATCTCTCTCAGGACCTGAGAACCATTTCTTTGAAATGTAATTATTAAGAAGGAAAAGGCCTCTCTCTCCTAGTCTCTGTGGGAGGTTGGAATTCTAACTTGGATAACCATAGCTGGCAGACGCATCTGGCCTAATCCATTTACGCTGATCAGCCCTTTGTAATTTTCACTTGTCTGACTCCACCGAGGCCTTGTACCCTCCCCTTCCTCATTCTTCCTTTAAAATGCCCGATTACCACTGCACAAATTGGAACGGAACTCAGCTCTTTTCCCTACTGCCAGTAGTTACTGAGTAAAATCTGTTTTCACCATTTTAACGAATGTTCAGCTGTGTTTATCATTGACAGTATCATAGGGAATGTGTCGGCATAGGTAGAAATAAATAGATAGAAAGGATAGACAGGAAGAAGAAACACAAGCACATGTGAATCACTTACGACAGAGATGAAGCCTAGGTTCCATTTCCTCTCAGGTGTGTAGACCTTGGCTTTATAGTCAGTCAAATATCAAGAAAGTGTTCATGACATTGCACTGAATCTTAGATCTTCCTACAATCTAATTAATCCTGGAATTCACACGAACCTTCTTTCTCTTAATTTCAAAGTCACAATTAAGTGTGATGTTCCCACCTTCCATTCTGTGGACAAAACCTCCCAACAGCCCAAGGTGGTCATTCTTGCTGACTTTGTATTATGAGGTAGCAGAATTCTTTGTGTTAAAACAACAAGGCCTCCTACTGATTTGGATGTGGAAGTTGGAAACATTGGGTTTGTAGTCATATCTGAGAAGTGAAAATTCATAAGGTGTCAGAGAAAAAGGGCATGACCGATGGCTCTAAAATTAAATTTGTTAAAGGCTTTATGTCTTTGGGTGAAATCTTACCTAGACCGTCAAATCCCTAAGGGAGACAGAAATCATCAAATTTCCCAAAATAATAGAGGAATAATAGAAGTAATTGGGCTGAAATATATTTAAATTTCTGTTTCACATTGTATATAAGTTAAAAGTATAAAGTTGGAAAATAAAGTATGCTTTTATTTTAATAAGTATTTCTATTAGCTAAAGAGTTAACTAAAAGAAGTGAAAAAAATCAAATGGGTGTATTTTCTCAATTCCCATGAGGTGTAATTAGTGCCTTATAATAATGGTCAATAGTAATGACAGGGTAATTTTTGCTTGATTTCTCTATGCATATCTTTGTTTTAGACTAGTAGGCAACTGGATGCTACAAATATTAAAATCTACAGAAAGAATAAAATTTATGAACATTTAAGGATTCATTTCTCCTTTGACTATTACCTATTTCAGAGAAGTATGATAAGAAGATTCACTTTGCAGAAAAGGAGATACAAAAATTCCAAATGTGGTTACCTGGAAAATATTATATGCTGACATAAAAGACAAATATTAATATTGAATGTATCTTTCTATGCAAATCCCATTAGGAAAGCAATTGTTCCATTTCTAGACACTGTCACTATTATAAATAGATCAGTGTGTGCATATAATGTGATTTCAAAGGCCCCCAAAGACTCCTATTTGCAATCCACAAAAAAGCACCATTAATCTATTCACTCTATTCATCAATGCCTCATGTTCTATGAAGAATTTTTGGATAGAATTCTGGGCTCATTAAGTGGAATTACCTTGGGTGATGGCAAAAATTTAGACTGATTATTCATTCATACCTTGAAGTAAGTGAATTTGTAAACTCTTTGCAAAGAGTGGATTTGCATTTACATACTATGAAGATTAAAAGTAATAATAATCTTTGTTTCAGGATTCTTTTTCCTCCAATATATGTGCTTTCATTGGGTGAAACCTCTAGAAATTGTAAATGCTAATCTCACCTAAATCCGAGGCATGGTAAAGATAAGAAAGAGTGGACATCTCTTTCAAATGAGATAAATTTTACCTACATAAAGAGTAATCTTGGGTGTCACATCCACAATATTCGTTAAAATTGTAAGTTATGTTGATTAACATTTTAGGCACACCTGCAAAGAAGAAAGGCATATATTTGAGAGGGGAAAAAAAAGTGGGAGATATGTTTTATCTTTATTTAAGTGTTTGTTTTTCCATTATGAAAAGCCATACAACAATAACCAAAAAAAGGGAAGAAAGAGGAAAGAGAACACTTCATGTCATGAAAAGAGGGGAAATGAAAAAATTCATTGGACATAGTCAATTGTTTTCCATGAATCTGATGGGGGAGTAGCATGAACAATTGTTTTTCATGCCTGTCTTATGTCTTTATATCAACCCTCATCAAATGACACATCATGAACGCAGTGAGCTGCTTGGAGGCAGATAGCAGGGCATGTGTTTATGAAGTTCTTATGCCTGGAGAAGATTGATAATAATAAAGATCTCTTATCATTCCAATTTAAAATGCTGAAATTATTCTATAAAAAGCAAACTGATCTCAATATTTAATAGTGAAAATAAATATCAGTTTACTATTTTAGCATTAAATCCTGAAAATAGCATTCTTTCACTGATGTATATTTAGGGCATTGCAAAATACACAATGTTTTGCATATGATTTTGCCAAATGTGGCGACCAGCACATAATCTCTTAGTGCTTTAATTAAAAATAGATGGGTATATAGTTATCTTCAAATCATATTTCTTGTACCTATCTTAATGATAAGTTTTAAAATACCTCTGAATCATAAATTAAACAATTTGAAATATTCACTTTTTTAAATGTATATCATTTCTTAGGAGAGTGTACTACTTATTATGCTGTATCTATCACTAATGAAGTATCCTGAAAACATATGGATATTTTAAAATTAATGTATTGGTAACTTTTGCCTTTGCTTCTGGCAAGCATCAAAACGTATATGATCTGTTTAATGTGTTTTTCATCTCCCAGTTTTTTCCACGGTATCTAACATTTAATAATTTATTTACTTACATGTTGATTGTTTATGCTCTACCACAAGGATGCAAGCTATATGAGAACAACATATGTTTCATTATTACATTCCCATCACTGAAGACAGTGACTATAACATTGACAGTTTGGCTAATACAGCAGTTATTATAGACTTTTAGGAATCAGCATACTGGAAAGGAGCAAAATTATAACATTAGTGTAATAGTACTTAACTTGGTTTTTATGAAAACTAAATGATATTCACATATGATATGTGCATATTAGCTTTTCTAAACCAAATGTTTCCAGTGATTGCTATAGGTCTGAGTATATCATACAACTTAGTAGACAAGACTTCTGGGAATACTTTCCTCAACTTTTGAAAGAGAGACAAAACATGAGTTTTCTTTTCTTACCTTTGACCATAATTGTGTAATAAGAAGGCACCAGGAAGACAACTTTTGACCTTGAGAGAATAGCCAAGATGCTTACTTTTGTGAATTAAGGATGGCCAAAATTTCTTTAAATAATTCTACAATTGAGAGGTTGTCTTAGTCAGTTCAAGCTATTATAACAAAAATACCATAGATTGGGTGGCTTAGACAAGAAACATTTGTTTCTTGCAGTTCTGGAGGGTGGAAGTCCAAAATTAGGGTGCCAGCTGATCAAATTCTAGTGAGAGCCCACTTCCTGGCTTTTAGAAACCTGCTTTCTTACTGTATGTGAGGACATGGAGGAGAGAGAGAGAGAAAGGAGGCTGTCTTGTGTCTCTTCTGATAAGGGAACTAATCCCATCATAAGGGCTACACCCTCATGACCTAATTACCTCCCAGAGGCCTATTTCCTAATACCATCACATTGGGGGTTAGAATTTCAAAATATGAATCTTGGAGAGTCACAAACCTTGAGTCCATAACAGAGGTGGAGTCTATGTTCACCTCCCTTTGGCTTTGAGTGGGCTCTCTAATTGCTTTGACCAATAGGTTGGACCTTTCAGAGACTGGCAGCTTCCACGTATTGTCTCTTAGACCACTTGCTCTTAGAGTCCTTAGCTGCCATATGAGAAACCCACCCACCTGCTGGGAAGACCACACAGAGAGAGCCTGCAACTATATGGAGAGGGATAGGGAGAATGGCCTACTGATCCCAGTCTTCCAGCCTTCCAGGAATCCTTGCCAAGGTACAGGCATGTGAGTGAAGCCTTTTTGACCCTTCCCAAACAAACTAGCCATGAATGAAATACCACCATGACACGTGAATCAGAAGAATCACCCAGTCGAGCCTTGCCAAAATTCTTGACTCACAGATCATGAGTATAAAAAAATGATTGTTGTTTTAAGCCACTAAGTTTGAGGTGGTTGATTTTTCAGCAATAACTTCAACACAGATCTAGAACCATGTTTTTAAACTACGGAATTAGCCAACTTTCAAAGTGCCTGTACTAGTTATATATTGCTGTATAACAATAGTTCCATGAACTTAGCACCTTAAGTAACATATGTTTATCATATCACAGTTTCTGTGGTCAGGAGTCTATACATGGCATAGCTGGTGCCTCTGTTTCAGGGTCTCATAAAGTTGCAATCAAGCTATGGGCCAGGAAGGTGGTCTCATCTGAAGCTTGACTGGGGAAGGATCTGCTTTCAAGCTCACATGGTTGTTGGAGGAATTAAATCCCTTTTGGGCTGTCAGACTGAGGACATCAGTTTCCTGCTAGCTATTAGCTAGAGGCCACCATCATTTCTTTGCCACATAAGCCATACCAATATGACCACTTGCTTCCTTAAAGCTATCAAGGAGATAATCTTCTAGCCAGATGATTTACAGTCTTATGTCACGTTATCATGTACACATAATCACATACATCCATCACCTTTGCTTATTATATTGATTAAAATTAAGTCACAGTTTCTGTCCATATCAGAGGAGGGGTTGATACATAGTATGGACACCTGGTGGCAGAAATCATAGAGGTCACTCTAGAGTCTGTCTGCCACATTGCCCTACATCTGGACCTTTTTTTAATGTGATAAAATAAGTGCCTTAAGATTTTAGAAATTTTTTTATTTGGAGTTACTCTTACCTGTATCTGGAAGTATCCTAAGTGACATAACAACCAGAACTGATACAGATTAACAGAAGACTGGTTAGAAAGTTTTGGTATTTGAAATTTAGTTGTAGATTTTGATACTGTAGCATTGGACTGAGGAATTTCCAATTCATACATTATAATTTTGCCCCCATCAAAATAGGAATTGAGGGGCCAGCCTAGTGGTGTAGTGGTTGGGTTCATGTGCTCCACTTCAGTGGCCCATGGTTCACAGATTCAAGTCCCAGTTGCGGACCTATGCACCACTCCCCAAGCCATGTGTGGTGGCATCCCACATAAAAAAAATAGAGGATGGGCACATATGTTAGCTCAGAGCTAATCTTCCTCAGCAAAAAGAGAAGATTGGCAACAGATGTTAGCTCAGAGCCAATCTTCCTCACAAAGAAAGAAAAAAGAGAAGGAATTGATATGTTCTGAAACATGCTCAAAATGTCTGTCCTCGTTCCCTTCCTGGAATTCTCTTAACTACTGAATCTGTAAAATTTTAGTATAAAAGTAAGAGAGGCATGGAAGAAAGTGGCTGCTTCCTCAACACAATGAGGACAATCAGAGAAAAAAAAACAAACACTTTGCTTCACACATCAGATCAGGTCATAGTGGCAAGGGAGGAAAAATGTGTTCCAGTAAATCATGAACACCTCAGCATGCCGCTTGCAGACTTCTGAAATGCAAGATGTTAGAACTCCTCTTATGGTTCTGCAACTGCAGGATGCCCTAATGGTCTCCTATGTCCACCATAAATTGTGGTCTGTCTTCAACGGGTTGTTGATGGGGTATCCTTGAGCACACACAGTAAATGAACTTTGGAGAAAGTGACCAGGCACTGTATGAGCAGGTGAGTATACTGAGACTGTCAAGGAGAGATTACAGGGGAAATGCTTCCTCTTATTAGTTTCTCTTAACAAAAATCAACATTTTAGAAAGACTGTCAACATGTACAGACACTAAATCAGAAGCTAAGCTAATCTAGGTAGGGGTCAGGAGGTAGTCTCAGGAAATGAGAGAAGCTTCAGACAATGACTGCACTGGACTCTGGCCTCTCATTTTGTCTCTTCACCCAGGCAGACAGGATCCTAAAGTGGGGCTGGTCAAAGGCTAAAACATCAACATGTTGATCACTACTAACAGACTCTCTTCTTGACCACATTTTAGTCAGGCTCCTCCGAGCCCTCTTCTCAACTAGGCCTCTGTCTTAGCCCCATCCTGTTTTTGGCATACCCAGTCCAGTTTTAGCAAGAATCCTGTTAAATCAGTTTAGAGAGAACTCTCACCTTTGATATTTTATCATCTTTGATATCTGATCCAATTTCTTATCCCTCAGCCTTAATGCATATGGACCTTGGCCTGCCTGCAGCAAGAATCCTATTAAGTTGATGCAATAAGAACCCCTCATACCTTTGATGTCAAATTTTCCATCCCCTTGACCCCCTCACTCTGCTCATTGGCTATAAATCTCCACCTGTCTTTGCTGTATTCGGAGTTGAGCATAATCTCTCTCCCCTATCATGAGTCCTGATACCCATCACAATAGTCCTGAATAAAGTCTTCCTTACTGTTTTAACAAATGTCAAATAATTTTTCTTTAATATTGCTGGCCCTGAAAACATGAGCAGGGCCATAGAAACCTGAGACTGGAGAAACTATGTCTTGAGGTATCAAGCGGACATTGATGGAGATGAGTCGGAAAGCCAACGCACATTACTTGCCCAAACGGAATTTCCACAAGATTACCTTCCAGCTCATCTCAAGGTTTAAAAGTGCGTACAACATGTATGTAGAATCATAGTGAAGTCTGTCCAATGTTTAGAAACTTGGATGGTTGAGCTCATTTCTGAAGGAAAAATATACTCTAAGAAGTACTGTATCTTAATGTTAGGAAGAGAGTTCACTTTTTCTATATTGGAGAGCATGAGGAAATTATTACCCCAAAAGGTTTGTATGAGATAAGTGCAGGCAAATTTGGATACTTTTGAGAGAGAAAGTGAGAGAGCATGCTAAGAATAACTAACCAATTTTTGAGGTATTTATTGGCCAATAAGTAGGTTTTATTTTATTGATGGACATGTAGAATATGTTTATTTAAATTATTTTTACACATAAAATGATTTATCAATATGCAAATTATACATGAAGTCATTTCTCCATTTAAAGTAACTTAGTGGAAATTTTTCCCGATATATACTTATGTACTAGAAACTGCTTCTTCACTATATCTGCATTTAATGTCTTATCATTTATACTTTTCTCTAGAATTTACATATTTTTGATATAGTCTTATGATTTTTTAATTTTGTCAAAATTACTTACAATCTCTCCAAAGTTATATTTAATGAACAATAAATTTAATATTCTTGGCCATTTCAATAATCCCCACTCTATACCATAATACTATTTTTACGGTAACCTTGCTTAACAGTGGCTGAGGTCTCTGGTAAGCTGAGAGAAAATTCAGAAAATAAGAGATATTCTCAATCCCATTTTTATAGTGAAATTTACATATATTTCAAACAAATTATTTTCATACATAAATAGATTTTTGCCTCATTTCAGAGTGCTTTCTGGACAAATAGAACTTGTCATATAACATGTCATAATTCTTTAGAATATTTTATTAAATTTTGATCATAAAGCCAAAAGTTTTCTAAATTTTATTTTATTTTATTCTACTATAGAATAAAATATTAATCAATTAAATTTAGGAGCTTCATCAAAAAACCAATCTGGCAACTTGAGATTTACTAAGGTGAATTTACACAATTTCAAATAAAAAACGTCTACACATATTTTTCTCTCATAATTTACTTGATTCCTTCCTCTTTTGGACTTCCAGGTGTTTATTTTAATATGTTCTTGTAGCATTCCTGTTAATAATTTCATAGTAACACATCCTTTATAATTGAAGATATTTTTGTTGTTCTATTACTCGAATATTATAATACAGGTTCCAAAATAGCTTTGAAGAAAATACAACCAAAATTTAGTGGAATTGTTTACAAAATGTCAAATATAATAGTAGGACTCTCATTTTGGTTTTTTTGTTTTTCTTATAAAGATTCAAACACTTCTAATTTAACGATTGGTCACGAAAATAGGAAGCATTTACTGTCATGCTGAAACATACATTTTATATTTGATACCATATTTCACACAAAAATTTGTAGTTCAGTTATTCTGTTGATACATTATATATATCTTGATAATTATACCTCCTATTACTAGTAGCACATGAATACTTCTTGTTTAAAAATAATATAAATTTTGTATACACCGCAACCAATTTCAAGTATACTTCTACTCCATGTTTCTGTATTTTACCATCAAAATATTTATTTATATTACAGTGCAAAAATAAGTTATTTTATCTTTAACTAGAATATCTTAACTAAATTTACGATCACGTTTACAGTAATTTCAGATGTTACGTATTGATAGAATGAACTTCCAAATGCTTTCCTTTGATTCTGTGAGGTAAGTGAAAAACTGTGCAAGCTCGTGGTTGAAACTAACTGATTTTCTTTTTGAAGCATCTGATGGCACTGGCATAAACTGAACATTTAACATTTGCTTATTTTGTCTTCTGCTATAGGAGCTGACAGAGTAAAGATGTTGCTTCACTTTTAGTATTCGCAGAATAAAACTTGGACTTGGAAATGAGTGACACTATTTTAGAGGAATATTTTGATCTAAACTAAAAGCCATGTTTTATAAAGTAATGGGTAAATGCACTTTCTGCAGCTGAACACATTAAATTGTCCTCTTTAGACACAGAATCTCTAATATAAAGATTAACTTTCATGTAGTGGTTGATGCATCTTCTGCAGATTTGTTTCTTCTGGTTTCCATAGGGTCAGTGATGAGGCTCTGCTTGTCATTCATTTTGCTAATTACGCATACACCATCAATCATTAATATTCTTGAGAAATGGAAATTCAGGACTTACATATTCGTTAAACATTTTTTTTTCTTTTAAGATTAGTATTTTAAAATAAGTATATTGAAAAATTTTAAAATGTGTTACAAAGCAAAAATATGTATAGAAAATTGAGATTTTACACCAAAAAAATTTTTAAATATTGTAGCAAGAACATTCTTGCTACATCTCTTGCATCTCTATATGTTCTATGCTCTGATGAGCCTTGATTTCCTACATGCAATTTACAAATGAGGTTATTATTTTCCTAATAGTCCCACTAACACCACTGCCTAGTAAGATGTCTATCTCTTGCATGTTAAGGACTACAGCATGAAAAACGGCACACTTAGCTGTTTTATCAAATTGACGGATGGAACATTAGTCTAATACTACTCCTGTCATAACCAGAAACAGTTAGTTAACCCTACTCACTCATGCCCCAGTGCAATTAATTTTATCAGCTAGTGCTTTCCATGCTGTCCTTAGAAGAGAAGTGCTAGATACTTTTGCACAGAGTTGGGAAAGGAGAGGATACATTGGTGGTAGCTATTCATGTTTGACTACATATTAAAATGAGAACTTGGCTCAGTGCACAGCTATTTCATATGCCTTCAGCTGAGACCATGGGAGAACTTGGATGCACAAAGCACTGATCCACCAAACTCATCCCAGATTATTAAACTAATACTAGTAATTAAATTAAAATGAAAAATAGTAACAAAAGCTAATCCATACAGATGGATAGAACAAAAGTCCTAAATAAGGACTGTTCCAGGCAAAGCAGAACATGTAGTCACTTGGTTATGGAGAGCCTGACCCATATCAGAGGACTGAGACACAGAGCCAAAACATCTTCATGTCAAATGGTGGCATACCGGGAGAATGTGAAACACCAAGATGGAATGACAGGAAACACATTTTCTCTCCTGCATGCAAATACGTTCAAGGGGAATAACAGGTCAGGATAATTTGCTGAGATACTGATGTGTTTTTTTTTCTCCTAGAGATTTCCTTCCCACTCCCTTTCTCCAAGAACTTAGCATGACTCATAATAACTCTATTCCTCAGTGACTTGGGCGTAAGATCAGAAGCGGCCTAAAGATAATCATCTTGGGTTATTTTTGAAAGTTGATGCTCTTTATGAAAATCGTATCGGGGTCCCAGAGCACCACAAGAGAAATGAGAATGACATTGAGAAATAAATACGAGGAGAGGAGCATTATCTAATATTGGAAAGAGGACAGAGAATGTAGACCTTATAGGCAAAGATTTCTTAGGCCAAAGAAAGAAATAAAAAATTAAAGCATGACAAAACACACTTCATCAAAATAAAAAATAACTTTTGTTCATCAAAACACATCATTAAGAAAGTTACTAGGCAAATCACAGTCTGGGGAAAATATCTGCAAAACATATATTTGGCAAAGTATTTATATTCAGGATACATAAAATCTCGTATTACTCAATAATAAAGGAAAAACATTTCAATTATTTTAAAAAGTGGAGAAAAGACTTGAACAGACATTTCTCAAAAGACGATACGTGAATGGCCAATAATGATATAAGAAGATTTCCTACTTAGTTGGTCGTCAGGGAAATGTAATTTGAAACCACACTGAAATACTAGTACACACTACAATCACTAAAATTTAAAAAAAAAGACAAAAACAAGTTTGACAGTCCCAAATGTTGGTAAGAAGGTGGCACACCTGAGACTTTCACACATTACTAGTAGATTGTAAAATGGTACAATCATTTTGAAAAATTCTGGCATTTAAATAAAGTTAGACTATCTACCATTTGACCCAGAAATTGCACTTCTAGGTATTTATTCAAGGGAACTGAAAATATATATGTCCACAAAAACACTTGTAGAAGAACGTCAATAGCAGATTTATGCGCAGTTGTCAAAACGAAAAAATAAAAACAGATGCCAATCGACAGGAAAATGGATGCAATAAAATACTACTCAGCAATGAAAGGAACAAACTGCAAAGATATGCAAAGCATGGGTGAATATCATGAGAGGGGGACCAAGAGTCCCGGTTTGCCTGGGACTGAGGTGCTTCCCAGTACATGGGACTTGCAATTGTAATACCAGAACAGTCCCAGGCAAATCAGGGTGACTAGTCACCTTAACTGACTTTACATTGACCATAAAAGGCAGACACAAAAGAGTGCATGCCGTACAATTGCATTTAATAAACTTACAAAACACCATTTATATGAAGTTCTGGCACAGTCAAAACTAATCTAACATGAAAAAACACAGACCACTGGTGGTCTTAGTAGGTTTGAGGATGTTGGCTGGGAAGAAACAATAGGAGACTTTTGTGATAGATGAAAATGGAAGAGGGTGAGGTGTGTCAAAAGAATTTCTTAAAATATAGCTAAAAGTTCTGGATTTAAATATATGTAAATTATACCTCAAAATGGAACAATCATCATCATCATTGTCATCATCAAGTGGTGGTCAGGACCTGGTGGAGATATAGAATAAAACAAGACTGGTGGAATATAGGTGATTGTTGAATCTGGCTTACGGATATGTAGATGTTAATTATACTATTCTGCTTATACCTATATATTTGAAATTTCTATAATAAAATAATTTTTTAAAAAAGAAAATTAAAAAATGAAGTATTTATTTCACATCCTTTATTTTCGTTTGTAAATTCCTACCAGAAATATGCCTTTACATACTAAGGATGAGCTTGAGTGTGGCGCATGCCTTAGTTGTACACAGGGAACAGAGAATTGCGTAAGATTGCTAAGTGTCTAGATGATTGACTTTTCAATGATAATTAAAAGATATAGGCCTGTAAAAAGTTATCCCGGTCAAATCTGTAGGTAATAATCAGTAATAGCCAGGACTGAAAAATATACTCTGAGATGCAATATTCTTTGAAATAAAAATCAACTTTTCATTAGATGATTGATTTATCTGTCCACACTTTTAGAAGAGGGATACTTGTATACTTTGGCATATTTTAAAAATTAAATAATCTCTGTTTTAAATCAGAATCCCATTGAATAGGAAGTTATATATATATATATATATATATATATAAGCTGTCATAGAGCTTAGGACAAGTAGCAAATATACAAAATTGTGTTTTTCATGTCTAAGAATATATTTCCTCTAACTTTATTATGGGATGTGGAAACTGTTATATTTCACCCATTTTTCCTGTGTTTTCCTTTTCTTCTTCAACTTCTCTCAGGATACACCTGAATTAATCTTTTTTTATTTTTACTTTTTGAACTTTTGTTATTTATTAAGACAATTATTTCAAAACTAATCAATTTCAATCAATTTCAAATGACTCTAGTCAAACATCCCCAGAAGAAATCACTTTAATATGTATCATCATGAGAATATTACCCTGGACTACATGCATCCCCACCAAAGTATAGTCTTGAAAGACTCAGTAATTTCAATTATATAAATTCAATAGAAATTTAGCAAGGTTTGTTGTTCATTCTCTTTACTCATGCAAATCAGCCTCATTATACTTTAAGCCATTTTTACCTCAAGTGTGATGAGGCAAATTATCTCAAGTAAGACTGTTCATAAATCACTTAAACTCAATTTAGGTAAATCTACATTTATAAGGTAGTGAAGTGAAATAGTAGGATATGAGATCACAGATTTCTAGATGGGAGAAAACCTGAGTTAATCTTCAGAAATGTGCTTAAGGCTGTGAGTGAGCAAAGTGTAATAGCGGGGTGTTGGACACTGACTCATGGCAACTCATTCAAGTTTCTCTCTACTGTATTTTTTTCCTCCCTACTTGATATGATGAGAGGAAATTTCCACTTGAAGTGGTCAGATTAATTATACATATAACCTAGTAAATGTGGAAACTACATTGCCCTATTGCCATATTCAAGAAGACTGAAGTAATTAAAAAGAAATTCCAGCCTTTAATTTGAATATCTCTGAAACACTAACCAGGATCTAACTGCACAGCCCACAGCACCCGCTTTCCTCGGCTATCCACTCCTGCTTCAGTTCACATCAGTTCAAGGGATTTCTTCTTATTACTTTCTGAAAAGTAGAAAATACAGTTTCCACATAGCCATGGTGTGTTTCTTTATTCTTTACTCTCCTTCCTGATATCAAAACACTTTTAAGTAGGTTTATTTAACTATTTCCCCAAAAAGAAAGAATTCATTCTGGGAGAAGTGGAGTTGCTTCTTGTTACAAACAGACTTCTAAGATGGTCTCCAATATTCCCCAGGCCCCTGGCCTACACACTTCTTCTCCTGATTATTTAATTAAACAGTAATCTAGGTACTACTGAGAAGAAATTTTGCAGATGCAATTAAGTTACCAATCAATAAAGCTAACAAGAGAGGCGTTATCCAGGTGGGCCTGACCTAATCGTATAGACTTGAAATCTGGGTCTAGAGGTTAGTGACAAAGAAATCAGAGACCAGATGCATCCTTTCTGGCTTGAAGATGAAGGAGATTTTGTGACAAGTGATGCTGGTGACATGCAGGACCTGTGAGCAGCTCCCAGCTGACAGTCACTCAGAAAGGATACAGAGACCTCAGTTCTACAACTGCAAAAAACTGAATTTTGCTTGGAATTTAACTGCTTTGGAATTTAACATGGAAACAGACTTTCTCCCAGAGCCCCTTGATGAGAACTCCGGCTGGCCAACCCCTTGGTGTCAGCATTGTGATACCCTGAGCAGATATCCCAGACATGTGGTACTGGACTTTTGACCTACGGAAAGGGTGAGGTAAGAATTTTTTGTTGTTTTGAGCTGCTAAATTTGTGGTAATTTTTTACGCAACGATATAAAAATAATACACCTCTGAACATTTCCATCTATGAAATAATACCTATTACCATATAAACAACACATTTTCAAGCAAATCCACTTTATAAATTTTGAAGAATGTGTGGTAGTTTAACAATTTTATCAAAAAATCTTTGTAGATACACTGCTTGAACACTTGTTTAGTTATATATATACATATATAACACTGTACATTAGTCAGAATTATCTTAATCTTTTCCTCTCATGCATTTTTAAATGTTACTATAAATACTGCAGTGCTTTTAGCCATTTTCCTTTGTAACTACTCTGGACAGTTATAACAAAATGGAGTAACATATGTCAAGGCCTCTAAAATGGAGCTAGGAGGCCATTAAGGAAATGGGGCTTCGGCACGTGCACCACAGATGGAATATGGATTTTGAACTGTGCCTCGCTGTTGTTACCTTGACCTTCCTATAAGAAAAATGTTACTCCTTTAGAAAAATGCTTACTCCCATAGATAAGAACTTTTTGCCTTAGAGATAGCCTCAGCAACCAACCACGCACAGCCAAGCAATGACAGTTGTTGCCAGCACCAATCACACATCTTGCAAAACAACCTGTGTGATGATTTATCTCTTCTTGTCTTTATAAACCCTTGCCTTCTTTGTCTTCTCCAGAGCACATTTTAAGTTTCTGCTTGAATCTGTCTCTCCCGAGTTGCAATTCTAATGGCCCAAATAAGTATCTACTGTTTAAACTATTGTGACTTTTTCCTTGGTGGACATTTTTTGGCCTAGTCGGCAGGATCCAGAACAACTGACTCACCCCCCCAGCGCCTCCACAGACACACGGAAGGTACCTTCAAGAAACCCTTGTTCTCTAGGGTTTCCACTGGTGAGCCTCTGAGTTCTGGCAGTAAGTTCTCCTAGATCCGAAAGTCCTATTTTTCCTATAGCCAGTCAGACCAGATTTTATTTGAGTAGACTAACCAGTTCTGTCCTCACTCCTTAGAAGGAGAGAATTCTGTCCTTGCCTTAACTAGGTGGAGGATTTAGGTTCAAGGATTTCTTTTGTGTCCTCACTCTTTTGGAGGGAAGGATTCCATCCTAGTCTAATTAAGTGAAGGATTCAGGTTTAGGGACTTTTCTAGATGAATGATATTGTAGTTTTTGTAGCAGTTTTTCACTTTATTAAAGTGGCCACATTCTCTTACAAGTCAAAATTCAGCTGTTCTTGATAATCAGCACAGACCCCACAGCTTCTCCTGTCATCCAAATGAGGGTCCTCTGAATCCAAAGATAAGAGACATTGCTCCTTCTGGCCCATTTTGAGGTAGTTCTAGGCAACTATGAAACCCTTCCTGGGTCAGAAGGAACTCCTTAAGCTCGTCAGAGAAGTACACATAGAGGACTGGTCGTCCAGTACTTTGAGCAACCTGACAACACCTGGTGTCCAGGATTTTCTGAGACATGTAGGAGAGAGACCAACAGCCCACTGGTGACACTCTGGGAATGGTCCTCACAAGCAGCATAAACCAAACCCAAAACACATACCCTCCTGCCTTAGTCATCCAAGAACAGCCGTCTCTAAATTATGGGGAACAATTGTTCTAGAACAATCACAAATGATCAACCTCCTTCAGGAACCACAGCTGGATTTATGTTTAAAGAATACAGTTCCGCTTCTTATAAATTTTTACCTCAGTGGACTTATATTACCAAGATTACTTAAAACTTCATTGGCCAAGATGGGGAACTGTGCTATTCCAAAATTAGTTTAATTACACTTGCGATTAGAAAAATGTTACAAAACTAGGCAAAATGAATGGAAAGCCTATTTTAATTGGTACCTATAGGCCTCTAAAAATTGCTGAAAAAGTTGCCTTCCTTCAGACAGTTAACTCAAAACTTTCGGAAGCTAATTCAAATCTCTCTAAGAATTTTTAGAACTAGAACAATCAGCAGAAGCTTCACAAACTCCTCTCCCTCCTCAAATTCCTTGCTCTCCTTCTGCTCTGCCTTCTTTGACTCCTCCTTCCTTATACCCTTCCCTGGCTTAACTCCCTTTTCACCCCCAGACCCTGAGCCTCCCTCAGACCCCACAGAACCCAAAGACCCCTTGACCCTCCTGTTCTTACTGCTCCATTTAAAATTAAACCTGGGGAAACAGGAGTTGCCCAAACCTCGTTTACCCCCTGGGCAAAAGCTGAATGACAGGCCAAAGCTAGAGAATTTCTCAAGGCTAATGAAAATCCGCATGAGATTGCTGAAGAATTTAACATTGTAACCCAAACTTACAAACCTAGTTTCTCTGGTCTGTACCAACTAATTATAATGCTGGTTGGCAAAAGTCAGGCCAAAACTGGATGCAACCGGCCAAATGGGATAATACCCTAGAGGATTTTTCCAAATGAAGGGCCACTGATAGAACTGAGGCACTGAAATTAGGGAGCAGAATCTATGAGGCTATTCCTAAAGCTTTCCCGAAACCTATAGACTGGGAAAAAGTCCAACAATGCATCCAAAAGCCTGATGGATCTGTTCTCAACTACTATAACACACTAGAGACTATTTTTGTTGAAAACTAGCATTTCTGCCATTGATCCAGCCACTTACATCATATTTAACTCCACTTTTGTTGATGGCTTAGATTAAGAACTGTCACTACTAATAAAATGACCTCTCATCTAAATTGCCAAACTATGCAAACTCTTGATCTAGTTAATCTGGCTAATCTAGGAAACTATTTAGGAAAATGATAAAAAGAAGGCTGCGCAGATTATGAGCCTCCAACTTCAGCAGTTAACCACTAATCAACATACACTCCCTTTCCAACATCCTAATTCTGCTCCAAGGGCTTTATGTTATTACTATAAAAATCCAGGACGGGGCCGGCACGGTGGCGCAAGTGGTTAAGCGCGCTTTTGCTCCGCTGTGGTGGCCCAGGGTTTGCCGATTCGGATCCGGGCGCGCACTGACGCACCACTTGGCAAGCCATGCTGTGGCGGCGTCCCATATAAAGTGGAGGAAGATGGGCATGGATGTTAGCCCAGGGCCAGTCTTCCTCAGCAAAAAAAGAGGAGGATTGGCAGATGTTAGCACAGGGCTGAACTTCCTCACAAAAAAACAACAAAAAACAAACAAACAAATTAAAAAAGCAGGCCATTTTAAAAGAGTTGTTTTAAATTAAAAGGATTGACTCAAGAAAGAGATAACCATCCCTCTTTGATTTTATTGTAACCATCTAAAAACTCCTTTCATCCACCTTCACAGCAGGGGTGCTCCAAGGGCCTACAGGGGATTTTTCCCCTCCTCCAAGCTAATACCTTGGGGAAAATTGATCTTACTGTCAGTGGAGAGGTGACCAAGGGCCTTATAGATACAGGGGCCACTTATTCCATCTTAAATCCCACCAGCCTCTCTTGCCCCCTCCCTCAAAATACTCGAAGTACACAAATGGTTGGAGTTTTTAATCACCCTATGACAGCTTTTGTTTGTTTTTTTTTGTTTTGTTTTTTGTGTGAGGAAGATTAGCCCTAAGCTAACATCCATTGCCAATCCTCCTCTTTTTGCTGAGGAAGACCGGCCCTGGGCTAATATCTGTGCCCATCTTCCTCTATTTTATGTGGGATGCCTGCCACAGCATGGCTTGATAAGTGGTGTGCATGTCCGCGCCCAGGATCTGAACCTGGGAATCTTGGACCTCCAAGTGGACTGCAAGAACTTAACCACTATGCCATGGGGCTGGCCCCCCTGACAGTTGTTTTTTTTGTTTTTTTGTTTTTTTTTGTGGGGAAGTTCAGCCCTGAGCTAACATCCACGCCAATCCTCCTCTTTTTGCTGAGGAAGACCGGTCCTGAGCTAACATCTGTTGCCAATCCTCATCTTTCTTTTTCCCTTTTTCTCCCCAAAGCCCTAGTAGATAGTTGTATGTCATAGTTGCACATCCTTCCAGTTGCTGTATGTGGGACGCTGCCTCAGCATGGCTGGACAAGTGGTGTGTCGGTGCCCACTTGGATCCCAACCCGGGCCGCCAGCAGCAGAGTGTGCGCACTTAACCGCTAAGCCACGGGGCCGGCCTCCCCCCACCGACAGTTTTTAAGTCCCTTCCTATTCCATTCCAACTGGGGCCCATTCAGGGGTGTCATCCTTTCCTTTTAGTTTCTTCAGCTCCCATCCACCTACTAGGATGAGATTTTCTTGAAGTACGTCAGGCACACATTTCTTTCTCTCAAAAGGGAGAAATATTTTTAAATCTTGAACCCCCAAAAGTATGTCCTTAAGAAGATCCTTACATCTCAATATCTATCCTCACTCTTTCCCTACATACCCATAATTCAGAACCTCTCCTAGACACTGTCCCTGAATCCCTTTGGTCAAAGAGTTCCACTGATATTGGGTGCATATATTCTGTATTGCCCCTTAAAATCCAAATAGTTGGAAGGAAGCCCCTACCTAACATAAAACAATACCCCTTGAATCCTGAGGCAATCCAAGGCATAAAACCCACAACTGAAGACTATTTACAGAAGGATTGATTATCCTTTGTACTAGCCCATGTAATATTCCTATCTTCACCATTTGAAGACCCCATGGGAGGGGATGGAGGTTTGTTTAGGATCTCAGGGCAATAAATAATATTGTTCCCAGCACCCTGTAGTGCCTCATCTACACACTCCACTCTCAGCCATCCCTCCTAACAGCCAAACCTTCACTGTCATAGACCTTTGTAGAGCCTTCTTTAGTATACCTGTTTACCCCAAAATCCAGTTCCTGTTCACTCTTACCTGGAAAAAAAACAATATACTTGGACCATTATGCCACATGGGTACACTGAAAACCTTACCTATTTTTCTCAGATTTTAAAGACTGACATTTCAGATAGTGAATTTTTGTAAGGCTCTTCTTTATTACAATGTATAGATGATCTCCTTCTTTGCTCCCCTTCCAAGGAGGCATCTATAGAAGATAGCCTTCATCTCTTAAAGGAATTGGACAAAAGGGGACACAAAGTATCTAAAGAAAAACTATAGTTCTGTTTGTCTCAAGACAAATACCTCAGACGCCTCATTTCAACACAAGGTTTATTTCTTGACCCTAACAAGACTCAGGGAATCTTGTCCTTTCCACGCTCAAAAACCAAACAAGTACAAGGGGTCTTAGGACTAACTGGATACTGCAGAAATTGGAACCTAGCTTTTCAGCCCTAGCACAACCACTATATTCTCTCAAAACTGATCATCCTAGGACCCTCACATGGACCAAAGATGGCCAGAAAGCCCTTACCAAAATTAAACAAAGCCTCCTGTATCCTCCAGCGTTAGGGCATCCCAATTATGGTTTACCATTTTTTCTCTTTGTACACGAAAGAAAAGGAATGTTCTTGGGGTTTTAACCCAATGTCATGGAGACCAACATAGGCCTATTGAATATTAAGCCAGCAGTTAGATTCAGTAGCCAAAGGCCTTCCTCCTTGCATAAGAGCAGCTACAATGGCAAAATTACTAGAAAGCATAGAAGAAATAATCATGAGTTCTCCAGTTATTTTATATGTTCCCCATTCAATGGAAGCCCTCCTTAATTCCCATCATATTCAACATCTATCCTCTAGCAGACTAACCTATTAAATTCCACTACTGTCACTACCTGATGTTACTATTGCCTGCTGTCCCTCTCTAAACCCCACCGTTCTACTACCCCTGCCTTTTCACAAAATGCTTCATGACTGCATTTCTCTGGTGGACCACCATCTGGTTCCTAGACCAGACTTACCAGAAACCCTGCTCGACAATGCAGATTAGACCTGGTTTACCAATGGTTCTTACCTTAAAGATGAAGCAGGGACACAGCGAGCTGGATATACCATTGTCTCCCTAAAAGAAACTATCGAAGCTGGGCCATTACCAACAGCCACCTTAGCCCAATGGGTCGAACTAATAGCACTAACTAGAGCCTGCCTTTTGGCTGTAGGTCAAACAGCTAATATCTATACAGACAGCTGCTATGCCTTCGGAGTAGCTCACAGTTTTGGAATGCTTTGGAAACAAATAGAATTTCTTACCTCTTCAGGGCAAATGATTAAAAAACAGCACATGTTTTGGAACTTTTAGACGCTATTCAAATGCCTAAATCCTTAGCTATTGTAAAGATTTCTGGACATTCCATGGCAGATATGGAGGAAGCCAAAGGAAACTATTTGGCTGATGCAGCTGCTAAACAGGCAGCCTTCCAAAAGAAAACACCAGTCTTAGGACGCTCCTTGTTACCTCCACTCAAAGCAGTTACAGAAGACTTTAAAAGTATCCTTCAGGAAGCCCCCAAATTAGCATCTGAATGAAAGAAAAATTATTGGACTGAACAAAGCTGCCAATTTAACACCAAAACTAGCCTTTGGTATGGCCCTAATCACCACCGCTCCTCCCTAACTAGCTCCAGGAACAAACCCTTGGTTTTATATATGACTTGACACATTGGAGTTCAGGTAAAATGATACTTTGGGAAAAGCAATACTATTGGAAAACTTCACCTAAAGTAGCTTCTCATGTCTATAAATAAATGTCAAATTTGTCCTAAACACAATCTCGAAAAACCTATCCATATTTCTATGGGGCATTTTCCCTTGCCGTCTGGGCCATTTGAGGTATGGCACCTGGATTTAATCCCTTGTGGCCTTGTGGAATAAACCAATGGTATAAAATACTAACTGGAAAAATTTACAGAATCTTTCCATCTGCCATGGCCAAAAGCTCTCCCATTAGTACTGTTAAATCTCAAATCCACTCTTTTCAGGAAACAAACTTGCACCTTTTGAAATTATTACTGGTAGGCTTATGAGATTGGACCAAGAGGCCTATGAACCCAGTCTACTCAAAGGTGACATAATGACCTATTGTAAGAGCTTAATCCAAGCCCTCCAAAAAAATGAAAGACTGGTAGAACAATCTTTTCACAGCACACTCCTGGGAGACGAAGACATCGAACACCACAGCCTACAACCTGGTTTGTTGGAAAAGGCACTTCCATAAGGACTCTCTCCAGCCTCACTAGAAGGGATCATATCAGATATTGCCAATGTTTGTGCTGCAAAGTTAAAAGGTATTGACTCATGGATTCATGTTTCTCATTTAAAAAAGGTTCCCACATCTACCATCCCTGACTGGACTTCTCAACCTGCTGGCAACCTTAGCAAAACTTGCCCCCAAACAACAATCACCTAGACAAGAAGCGGAAGACATCTGAGGTGGACTGTGAATCCCAAGACGCAGGACCAGGCCTATATTTCTAATCTTATATCTCCCCCATTTAAATCCTTGTGATGCACAAATCATATACCTACTTTATAATTTCTACGATAATCATACTCTTGGGTATACTAACAGTTCTAATACTCTTACGTGACACAAGACACATTCCTTGTGTTTTAGATTGCCTTTTAAATATGGTTTAACTATTGCCCTGTGGTCCTTACCCACCTCAATAGTTCACTCCTTATTTTCACCTCCTCTAAATTTCATACAAAATATATTAAAACTTAATCATAAAGGTTTTAATTCTAATGACTCTTTTATAATAACCATCTAAAATCATTTCATTAAATCATTAATTAATTAGCAACAAAATGTCTGAGATCTGGACGAGAGCTGCATTAATGGTACTTATTACAGTAAGCTGCAGTCCATCTTGCACCACCTTATCTCGTTCTTGCATGCCAACTCGACAGAAACTCACCAAGTGTGCCAACCTTACCAATTGCTGAATATGTGTGAGAGCAGACCATAGTCACAATATTCCTAAACTGGTAGCATGGCTCTACCCTTAGAAGGTTAGAGGAATCTAACTGGAAAAGACGTAGGGTTTTCCTATGGTATTTTTGAAACAACCTATCAGCTGCCCTCTGGAAAACAAGCCCCAGATAGTACCTCATTTCATTGGTACCTCCAGCTCACCATGGTGTGTCTCTCACTTGAATTTGGGTACTCACCCATAATCTTTCCTGGTGATTTGAAAATATAAATGGCACTGGGAAAACTCTGGGTTATTTACCACTTAATATTTGTAACTTCACTCTTCTCTATGATTCTGTTGACTATGAATTCGCATCTCACTGGGGTTCAGAAAATCATTATGATGTTCTATCCCTTGATGTGTCTCTTTGGTGGAGATACTCCCAAATTAATGGAACTGGCAACTGGGAAGCTGACTTACTTCCTTTAATGGGCACTCATCGGAGTATAGATCAAAAATCAGGAGAATGGTAGAAATTAAACAAAAACTATAATAGCCTTAATGACTCAGTTGACCCTCAACAAATTTAACTGGCCAAAATCAATCTCATCTTCTGCTCCAAATTTATAGAAACCTTTGTTATTCCTGTACTCATTCTCACGACAATACTAGTTCTAATTACCATGTCCTCTGTGAGAATGATTACATTTCTGAGCATGAGATCCTCTCTTTTGAACCTAACAAGAGAGTCTAGGTGCATGGACCTACTTATGCCATATCTCTTAAAAACATTGGATACATTTTTCCATGTGGCTTCAATATTTTTCCCATTTCCTGGAAGAGATGATGTGGAATAGTAGCACTCACCCAAGATGCTACCATTAGAAAAAATCTTCCTTCCACTGCTCATATGCCAAATCTTGGTTCATTCTCCTATCAACTCAAGAAAGCCAAAAGAAACTATGACGCTCAGGGACTTCCTACATACAACCCAATTGTAGATAATACAGGATTGGGACATGTCTTTGCTAGAGCATTATTTCCCACTTATGGGGTAATTGGCCTTGAAAAGACCATCCATAACCTCTCCCTCATGATGGCTTCAACCTTTAATGCCACCCAACAAGCTATCAAATATCAACAGAGCCATATAGACAGTCTGGCAGATGTTGTCCTTCAAAATTGAAGGACTCTTGATAGCCTAACTGCTCAACAAGGGGGTATGTGCACACTCCTAGAAGAAGAATGTTGCTTTTATGTAAATGAGTCTGGTCACACAAAACAAAAGCTAAAAATCATAAAAGATAATAAAAATCTCCTCAATGACATAGGTCATACTACTGGCCTCCTAGACTACTTTGACCTTTTTGGTTCGTTACCCTCTGGGCTCGGAACTATTTTGAAGTCAGAGTTCCAAGCCTTACTAATGATTATTATTCTGAT
This sequence comes from Diceros bicornis minor, assembly GCF_020826845.1. NCBI lineage: Eukaryota > Metazoa > Chordata > Mammalia > Perissodactyla > Rhinocerotidae > Diceros > Diceros bicornis. The sequence continues at coordinate 27,255,441 of NC_080750.1, forward strand.
TTGTTCAATCTTTGCCACCGTTACACTGATAATGATTTGCATTTCACAATGCTATATGTCTGTCTCTACTACTAGGGTGATGATTGTTCAGTGACTTGAGCTGATCTACCAATCTTGCAACTCTGAGCAAACAAAAGACTTGATACATTTTCCAGATAAAGACTATGCCTAAGACTCATTTCCTGACTGCCTCCTTACTGCTCAGGTGTGCAAAGCCTCTGACTACATTACTCTTACTGATGGTTGAGCATCTCACTTTCCCCTGGTATGTGGGACATGACTCCCCAGGAATGAGCCTTCCTGGCAATGAAGGAAATATCAATACCTATATATAAATATCAAATGGTTGATGTACATTGCTTTCTGCCAAAAAGTCTTGATCAAAAGGTGAAAATGTGGACAGTGATAGCAAAATGGAGTAACATATGTTGGGGCTTCTAAAATGGAACTGGGAGGCCATTAAGGAAGTGGAGCTTATGGACTTACACCACATTTCTACCCAGATGGAATGTGACTTTTGAACTGTGCCTCACTGTTGTTATCTTGACCTTCCTTTAAGAAAAATGCTTACTCCCATAGATAAGAATTTTTTGCCTTAGAGAAGGCCTCAGGAACCAATCACATGTAGCCAAGGAATAACAGATGTTGCTAGTACCAATCCCGCATCTTGCAAAATAATCTATGTGATTTATCTCTTTTTCTTTTTATAAACCCTTGCCTTCTTTGTCTTCTCTGGAGCACATTTTGGGTTTCTGCTTGAATTGTGTCTCCTGAGTTGCAATTCTAATGGCCCAAATAAATATCTGCTGTTTAAACTGTAGTGACTTTTTCCTTGGCTGACACTAGTGGAATATAAAACAAAACAATTCTAAGCTTTCACTGTTTTTCATATAATAAAAAAATCACCTGATTGCTGGTAAGAGCACCTGCTATGATCCTCCCTGATAAATTTTCAATAACACTCTTCAGGTGACTATTTTTGGTCAGAAATGAAAATACATTTATATCCCTTAATTCCTTTACTGTGTAAAATTCTAAGCAGACAAAATATTTAGTAAGCTAAACTTTACACATATTATGAAATGTATATTTCTTGTGTTTAGTTGATACAATTGTCAACAATTCTGTGAGCATGTGTTGTAGATAGAATTTATATTTGTACTCAGTTTTATGACTAGAGATATTTAATTTTTCCCTGTATAATTTTAAATATGATAACAATGTATATTAGATTTATTTTAAATGTATTGTTTCATCACGGATGCCACATAGAAGATGGTGCTTCCAAATATCATTGAAAAGCCTCCAAGATAGTTTTGATATGAGAGATGCTATTATACTTTGTATGTATGTATTCAGAGTACTTTTGAGTTCCTATTTGAAATAAGAATTTTCAAATTGCTGTTGCTTGAAAGTAATGAAGCAAGGGTGGTAAATAGTTCTGATAATGATACAAGATTTTGACAAGCAGTCTCAGTGATTTTAGACTCAGTAGAGGGATCTTAATATACTTTCAAAAGAATCAATGCTTCATAACATCAAAACACAGGATGACATCAATTTTTTCAATATTTTACAAACTGTAAAGTTAAAAAATTCAGTTCTGTGCAGTTTCTAAGGCCTCAGGTGTCCAGTTAGTTACCTATGGATATTGAGATTATATATACAGTGTTCCATCTTTGTCTATCATTTTTATCAATTGAGGATATTATTTGGGTAACAATGAACACAAAAGAGTCAGTAGGCTAGTTTTTAGTTTATAACTAAAACATAAAACTAAAAAACATCCTAAACAGAATAGCAGAAAATGCCAGAACACATTAAATATCATATATCTGAGTGTCAATCACAGATATACCCAGCACACATGTATTTAAATATACTGGTATAGAAATCTCTGTTCAATGTAGTTTTTAAAGGTGGGATCCACCCATCTATAATAAATGCAGGAGAGCCACTGAGAGGTCAATTAAAGTTCAATAACTAAGCCCCAGCCCAGCATTTTTAAGGAATCAGGGTTATAGTTTACTACATATTAAAAGCAGTTCATTAAACAATTTAGAGTAATGGCTTGGAGTTCTGTTGGTAGCTATTAGTATTACTGACTGTGAAGCAGCTGCTTGATTTAATTGGCAAACACTTGTTCTTTTCATTTACAAGCAAAATTAGCACCTACACTCTTGCCAATAAATTAGACATTGTACCTCTTCTGAAATGAGCACCACTAACTACTGATTGTAATTAGAACAGATAACCCATCACGCTTGTCTAAGGCCTCTCATCCCTGTGCTTATCCTCATCTTAGAAAATACAAGGAACTGAGGCATCTTTGATATAGCAAGTTCCTTTGTAAATCTCACACTTCTTTTAGCAAATATCCAATGGAGTAATGCACCAAATAATCTCTTAGTTGTTGTGTATGTTGAATGGATTTCCACCATGTGTGAAAGCATAGATATGCAATATAATATAATTTAGTGGAAGTTTGCTACAGAATTGGTTTTGCAAATGTATAAGGCATAGTTTTATTCACATGGCTGCCTTAAACCGGTAAGAACACAACTTTTATTCGTTAATAGAGTATTATAATCTTTTAAAAACCAAGATAAGAATAGCTATAGCTTGATTAGGAACAAATTAGTAGATTTGGCTTTTTGAAATTTTTTGCTAACAGTCTTCGTAACCTCCTTCCCCCACTCCACCACCCCCACCCCACCCGCTGGCGCACACACATTTGGCAGAAAAATTTAACCTGAGGTATTCCTAGAAAGACATGACCACATTTTGAACAAATTTTCTAAATAACGAATCACCAGATTGGTCTCAGTCTATATAGAATCTATTTTCAAGTCTTCCTCACCAACCTCGGCCTGGGCCTAGCACCTGGATTTTGACTTCCATCAGACCATTAAGAGCGACAGAGAAGGCATTGAGTCAATCTCATCAGATATTGGGCTGGATTTGGGTTTTGTTGTTACTCAGGTCACCTACAGTGTATTTGTAATTATAGGATCCTGGGCTTAGGACTGTTCCCTGCCCCTGCCCCATAGGCACACCTGTTCTTGTTAGTTTTGTTTTTCCTTTTGTCCTATGAGAGCAGTATCCAGTCCAGGCTGAGGCCATGTGCCTTTCCCACAGTTGTAGGCAATGGCTCCTGCAACCTACACCACCGAGGCAGGCTCTCTGGTTATCTACTCTTCCCGCTGTCTGTCTCAGGAATACTAGATGGGCATCCATGAAAAAGAAATGCAAATAACCCTTTTGTTTGGTGCTCTCAGGTGTCCCATAATGTCGCATTGTCCCACACTTGGCCTTTAGCAGTTTGTTTAAACTTGGGTGATTTCTCCTTGCCTACCTATAGAGCGGCTTACACCAAATCCTGCTCTGTGTAGGGAAACCAGTCTCTTCTTGAAAGGTTCTGTTTCTTCCTGGAATTCAGGCGACTGCTTTCCTGGGAGCTTAACTTTCTGATAGTTTCAAGAAAAGTACTGATTTTATATGTCATCCTGCTCTTTTTGTTTTAAAGTGGGAAATGATATTCTTTCCAATTTTCTATATCCTATACAGAAACTGCCTATGCATTTTGATCGTTTGATCTTTTTTTCTCCCACTTGAAAGGCTTTGAGATAAATTAGGATTTCATCTGGAATTCCTACTAAAGTGACTCTTGATCTGTTTATAAATCAATAAAGTCATGGCAATTTTAATACTTATAACAATTTGAACACTGGCTTTATATACAATAAAGAATTTAAAAAGTATGTAAGGATAATTATGTGATTTTCTTTTCTATATATGTTGTTTTGCATGGGAACATAATACAAATAAGAAGAACCACAAATATCAGGTTCCATTCACTTGAGGAAAGAAGGGAGAAAACAATCATGACTGTTGACATTGTAATTTTTACTTTATAATAATTTTATAAAACTTTCTGTCATTTGAAATGGTATGGCTTAGCTGAAATATTGGATTTTTCTTCTGATGTGTTAAAAAATAACAAGTCTATACAATGGAGACTAATATTTTGCACATTTGATGTAAAGAATCTACCACAACACTCTGACACAATATTTTGATTAAGCCTATTGCTCTTATCAACTATTTTATTTGTTGAATCAACTCAAAACTGTTATATGGCCCCATATTACCTAATCATTCTCATTCATTACAATTCCTCTCTATGTACTCACAATTTTACTTGTAGCATTTTTTTCTCTGAAATCCAAATATATCCTTATTTCTATTTTGTATCTTTGTCACATGTTATACATTCTCTTCCTCCCTATCACTATTCTTGTCCTCTTTATTTTTTCTTTCAGGATTTATCTAAACTGTTACCTATTTCATAAATCTTTCCCTGATTATTCCATTCCATATTCTTCTCTGTTCCCTTAGCTGGAGAAGCATTTCATTGTTCTGTAGCTCATAGTTTCTAATGAGTGATCTAATTTGGCACATTGTTCTCCAGCTGTTGGGGTGTTAGTCTTGTCTCCTTGTGCAGAATGTGAGCTTCCTGGGGAGCAGATAATGTATACATTTTCATTAAACAATAAAATTCTCTTAAAGAACTGGTACAGTACTCAGCACCCTTTATTAGCCAATAATTAACTGACAATCATTGGTTAATTATGTAGTGAAATTACATAAATATTATAATTAATTGTGCCACAAAAAAAATCTGTGCCTGTGCACATAATAAATTCAGTCACTGTGAAGATCAAAGTCAATTCAACCAAAAAGAAATCTAATTTGGAATTGTGCACTTATATGACTCATATCATGTTCTAAATCATTACATGTTTATTATTTTCAATCACTGATTTAGTGACATTCACACAACTATCATTTGTGAATAGGAAAAAACATGACTACTGTCTCTAGATATTTCCATTCTTCGGCTCATTGAACTTTGAACTGTGCATTAGAACTAAAGTTCAAATATCGAATGCTCTAGAGGCCAATGGAAAATTATAACAAGGCGTTAAAATAACCTAAGCAAATTCAATTAATTTTGAAGAGTGAGTCATTGTTTTTTGAGTTGATTTCAGAAATTATATAAGACACACTTTGATATGCACTTGAATACCAAATCAGAAATTATTTTCTCGGAAATTTTACTTAATATTTTATTAACCCATTTCTATCTAGACATTTGAACACTTACATCATTAATTTTATTTGCTTATTTGTTTTCCTTTATATTTTTAATAAATTTTTTATTTTAGTATAGTTTTAGACTTTAGAAGTTTTGAGGAAAATATAGTCACCATATATCCCAAACCCAGTTTGCCTTATTTTAATATCTCACATAAGCATAAAGCTTTCTTTTAATGATATCTATCATACTGCAAACCTAGAGTCTAATAGAAGTTTCTATGAAAGGAAATAGTTGAGATTTTTTAAAGTATGAATTCATCTTTATATGAATATAGTATTCACACTAACATATACAAAATTGAGACTGTAGCAAATAACTAAATAATGATATAGACAATATATATTTCATAATGATAGAGTTAAGTACATTTATCCAAAAACACCAAAATTATACAGGCAATTATATGTTCAGGAGGTGTCCTTGCCTTAACATTTTTTCCAAGTTTTAAGTTGTCCCCTTAGTGTATATTTTATGAAGTTGAATTGTAATTGAGAGAGAGAGAGACAGATGGGGAGGGAGAAGGAGATGGAGAGAGAGAGAAGGACAGGGAGGGGAGGGGGGAGAGAGAGGGAGGGAGAAAGACTGAAAAAGAGAAAGAAAGGGGGAGAAAGGGAGCCAGGGGGTGAAAAAGGGAGGAGGGAGGGAGAGAGAGGAAGGGAGGAGAAGGAAGCGGTAGGAAGAGGGAGAGACATATGGAGGAAGCATCAAAGAGAGACAAGTTTGCTGGCTTTGAAGATGGAAGAAGAGATCTTGAGTCACAGAATGCAGGAGACCTCTACAGACTAGAAAAACGCAGAGAAATGGATTCTCCCCCATAGCCTCCGGGAGGAAACACACTCCTGACTTTAATCTTAGTTCAGTGAAGTGTCTGTCAGACTTCTGACCTGCAAACAACAAGATAATAAACTTGTGTCATGTTAAGCTTCTACGTTTATGGTGAAGTGTTACAGGTGCATTAGAAAACTAACATACCCCTTCATTTAATAGACTTCCTCTGATCATCCAAAGTTGAAGTGGACAAGAAAGTGAAATAAAGTTCAAGAAAGATCCTATTCGATTGCAATTGTCAGCCTGATTTGGCACTGGAGTGTTGTTGGGATACATTTCATGGACTCATGCGAAAATAACCCCTCCATCACAGGAGAGCTCACTCCCTGTTCCATTCATATGAGTGAACACTGTTTACTAGCATGGTCATTATGAGTTTCTTTAGGTATGCAGTCCTCCCCTTCCATCCTTTCTCTCCTGAGGTTTCCTCATTGCTTCAGGCAACTTTGAATCTGATGTGAGGTAACTGTAGGCCAACGCTTAATCATGCAGCACACAGCAATCCCTATACCCTTGCTTATGAAAGAGTATGAGACTCTCAGAAACTTGATAGTTTACCTGAAAATCATCATTTGATCTCCTACTCGAGCATTCTGTACCCTCTTTGTATCCTTCTTTGCCAGTCCTGCAGAATGGTCAGTTTGGATTATGGAGGAAATTATCTATTGTTTTCAGATCAAGTCTAAGGTTGAAATATATCAGTTAGGAATGATTTGGGTTACAAAACAGACTACTTATCACTGCAGTTATTAAAGGTATTTAATTGTTTTACATAATCAGAGATCAGAGATAGGAAATGTCATATTTGACACAGTGCCATGTTATTAAGCACCTAGTTCTCTTAATTATTTCACTCTGCTGTATATGTTGCTTTTGTTTTACCTTTTGGATTGCTCATCTCAAAGATAAGCAACATATCTTCAGAAAATAAGCAGGAAGAATAGGCAAAAGGCCCGGAAACTGAATATTCTTATGTATCTGCGTCTGTTACCGGGAAATTGGATATACCACAGAAACTATTTTTTGTCCTATGAGACTTCCTCTTGGGACTCAATGAAAATAACTATGCTATATGACCACTGTATCGGACAATGAATAGATATTTTAAACTTTTAATTGAGAGGGAGCTAAGGTCTATGCCTGTATCATGGTTAGTTTTGTAGTGAATAATAAAGAATGTAAATATAAAGGAGGAATAATTTCAGTGAACAATTAACTCTCATTATTAAATTATTTAAAAGGTACAAAATATAATGCATGCTATATGGATTACACAGACCATCCACTCCATAAGGAAGAGTTCTCAAATAAGATCAGGAAAAATAAATTACATGTTCCTATTTTTAAGACACTATAAAAAGCTGACAAAAATTCATTATTCATAGATTTTTACATATTCAAAACACTGTCATTATTTTGTGATGAATAGAGTAACAGTTATACCATCAAGGACAGATAAAAAATGCCTTTTCTCCAAATTAGCTTTTATCAAGTTGACTATAGCTCCAAGACATACATTAGTTTAGGAGAAGATGATTTATATAGATTCCAATAATAGTCTCACTGTCCTGGATACCAATCAACAGAGACTTTTTCTTATATTATTCACTTGACTTTGTCATTTATGCTGACATACAGACAAAGATCATTGCACACGTTTATAAAGAGAGAGAGTTTAGGCATGTTAAAATAATGCTTTTAAAAAGAACTTTCAACTTTAGTAAAGTATATTCTAATGACCTGATAGAATCTGCTAACATGTTTTAAATAACAGCAAGACATCTGTCTCCTTTATCTTTCAATTTCTTCTAGATTTTGGTAGTAATGGTAATGAAAATATACTTGTTGTATATTTAACATCAAAACAATAAGATTATACTCCCTAAATTAGTTCAAGATATTTTTTAAGTGAGGTGAGTAGAACACTTAGGGAAGAAGAAAAGGATAAACTGAAAACATTGGGAAATTATATTCCCGGCTACTAAAACATATCATATTTTCTTGTTTTACCTTGTTCTCACTCTTACTCAATCATCTTTCTTTAGACAAAGCTCTTAAAAGAGATCTTTGTATTTTAAGAAATCAATAAGAATCATTCCTAATATGAAAAATAAATATTGTTAATTTAGTGAGCTTATTCGATATGGAGGTAGAGTAGGAAAGAGTGTGGAAAAGAATTCATATATATATATTAGTTACTGCCATTATTTGTAAAATAATTTAAATTTTAGCATGTTTTTTATCTGAGATCCAAAATATTTCAGGCTCCTCCATACATTCCAGGTTTATTTATGAAAAAAATCGCCAAAATAATGGCTATTTCAAAGATCCTATTCATCAAAGTAATAACTTCACGTAAGCTATACAAATTTCATTAAGATAAAAGAATGTAAAAATCATTTTCATAAAATGCAATACAATAGAGATAAAACAAACAAAATACCCAATATCCTCTATGTGTGGAGGTATGAAATATTGGAAAATTATTTCATAATGCAACTTCCAAAGGTCTTGAGAAATATAAATTAGTAAAAAAAAAAATGTGTACACACCCTGTGGCTTTGGGATAGAGTCACCATAAACTCATGCCTTAAACCAAAAACAACTACAAAATATAGCATAATGAAATATCCAAGTCCAGATTGGCAAGTGACTAGGCTTTTTTACTGTAGTAGATTCGACTTTATTTATCACAGTTGAAAACTTAAAATAGTTTGACAACACCATCAGTATATCAGGAAAGGAAATGGGTATGATACTAAATTGGCTACAAGAAAATACACAAAATAATTGAGAAATCTCTCTCGTTCTCTCCTATTTTTATTATAAAGTACTTCTCCTTTTTCAAATACTGAGGGAATCCAAAAGTAACTAAAGAATAAAGTAATGTTTACCCCTCATTCTACCAATCAGGGATAACTTTTATTTCAAAATACATGTTCACGGTTATTCTATCTTTCACACACACGCACATTTTTATGATTTCACAAATTGCTTAAAAATATTTTTGACGCATGTGCAGAAATTCTGGCTTGTTTCTGGAGATAATGACATTGATAGATCCCATTTTAAAGTAGTGGATAGATATCTCATATTCCATAATCTTAAATATATTTCTTGCAAGACTATTTTACTTCCTGACATATTCAATGTCCCACTGTCCCAAACGACCATTTCACATCTCTTCTCTTTCTTCAATACCCCAACATACCTTACACTCTCCTTGCTCTTACCAGATGCTTTTGCCTGATAATTAACTGAGAAAATATAAACAAACTTTCAATAATTGTCTAATCATCTATGCTTCCACCACCAAGTCTATCAACAACTCAGCATCCATATATGGGGACAGGGTGTATATGGGATATGTTTGTACCTTCCTCTTAATTGTTTTTGTAAACTTAGAACTGCTCTAAAGAGAGTCTTTAAAAAAAAAAAAGCAAAAGTCTTGTGTAAAGACAGTATTTTGGCTGAATAATAAGTGGCTATATTCTTTTACGTTTTCCCTTATTTCTTCTCATGGCTTTAAGGACTCATTGCTGATATTTGCATTCTCTGTAACCTTGGAGAAAAGGCATGTAGAACATGTGTACTGAGAATTTTATGAGTACAAAGTCAAACTTCACCTTCTGTTTCACTCTCAGCCACAATACACAACCAATGGGATGCTCACAAGATGTCATTCACCCAACAACAGGGAGCTTTGCGCTTGTGCTCTTTTAACGGTATGTTCATTGTATTGCTTTATCAATTCTATTTTTCCCAAACTCCTGTGATACTCACGTTAATCCAAACCTTATTGAAGCTGCCACTTTTTAATTTCACCCGACATTGTGTTCTGAATATGATCCCATCTCAACACTGTATATTTCCTCTCCTGTAAATCCTACAAGTAAAATCTTCATGTAATGAAAAGCAGGTGAGAAATTCCTCAAACCTGTGTCTGGATGTCTATTTGCTACTCCTGTTCCTTGGGATTATAAACTCCAGCCTCAAGATGTGGTGACTGAAAACCAGGACCAGTGCCAGGGAAACTGTCTCCTAAGTGGGATGTGTCACTTTATGAGCTAACCAGATGGTGCCATTTCGGTGCTCAATTTTCTCCACCCATGAAATAAAAATAAAAAGTTTATTTAAAAAAATGTGTGACCATAGAAAAGAGACTCTTAGGATTTTACTCTCAAACTGGATCTTTCATTAATGAGATTGAAACAAGAGCTGATTGTCAGTGAAATGGTGAAAACTCCAGCATGCTGTAGCATTACCTGCAGTGGATTGGAAGAAGCCATAGGTGGAAAGGAAAGCATTGGCTTATGCAGAAGCTCTAGAACTTGATTGGGATGAGGGCAATGTTTAGGATCATGTAGATGTGACTAAGTTAGAAATCTGGAACAGAGAATGACATGCTCAAGTTAGCCAACTATCCTTACAGCATATTTTGAAAGCTGAAGGGCTTGTATGGCAGCTATAATATAAAGACATATTCATCTCCTACAACTAGACAGCAGGCTATGTTGAAAATCAGGCACAAAATTTATCAAAAGTGGCAAATTAAACTGAATTTTCCACCTTAATTGCCCTACTATGATAAGGTAAGAGATCTGATAGTTGGGCACTTCAAACCAGAATGAGACTATCTGGGTGGTTATATGTTAATATTGATATCTATATTTCACTTTGTAGATAGCACCCAATAACAGTACAATTGGGCAGGGACCTATTTGTAATAATGAAGACGTGTGATGATGGTGGTGATGATGATTGATGGTGGTGATGATGATTGATGGTGGCAGAGGTTATGGAGAAAGGCTAACATTTATTGAAAAGCTGATATGCTTGAGAATTGTTCCAATATCCATGCAGTAGTGTCATTCTAATAACCACTTCATGGATGGAAACTTAAAGAACCTTTAAATCTTTTGCGCTAAACCAAAAATTTGGAAATCTTGGAGCCAAGAGTTCAACCTAGGTACGTTGCCTCCACTGAACCATATAAGAAAAAGCTGCTTTGTGTAATGTAAATGAACTTGGACTTTGCCTTAAGAACTGTTGAAGCCTTCAAACATTTGCAACAGCTTTGATTTAGGAGTTTGGTTTATTTTAGTATTCAGAAAGAGAGAGGATATTGTCCTCCTTTAGGATATTTAAGTGAAGATAGAGAGAAATCGGCATATTGCAGGGAGGCTTATAAGATAAAAATGAAAGTTCTTGAGAGTGATTAGATATAGAATGAAATGTAATCAGGTATAATATTCATAGTATTCAAAAACCAACACAGCGTAAGTACCAATCAATCAGATTGATTGACAGATGAATCAGAACAGACAGTAGCAGCTTTACAGGACTAGTGTGTCGTGGCACATTACCAGCTCTGGGTCAACGAGAGACGCAGAAAGTGTGTAGTTCCCGTTTCTGACTTCAGTGAATGGGTGGATGATCAGGCTGGTCTTTCTGACCGGAACGTTTTTTGGCGCTGAATTATAACATACGCTAATTTCCTTCACAAAGCAGTTCTCTGTGTTCACTTCTTATAGATTTATTGTCTTGAAGAGCAAATGAAATACTACATTTTGGTTGTCAATTGCCTGGAAGAAATGAATCATAAATATTATTTGAATAGTTTTGATTTTGTGCGGGAAATGTATATTTAAAATAATGTTGTTTTAAATTTTTTATTGATTATATTCTTAAATATATATACCAGGGAATAGACACATAAGAGAAATGCATTTGGAACAAAGGTGTCTATTAATAATATCGATATACATTATATTAGATATAATAGACATAACTTCAATGCCCAATTATTGTTGGATATTTTAACAAATTATGGTAGATTAATACAATACTATACACAAACACGTTGCCAGAATTAAAAATATACGCACCCACACCAAAAAAAGATGTACACTCATTCTACAGATATCAGTGTGTATGTAAATTATATCACAGGTGGTCTTGCTCCAGCCGTCTGTCTTTAACAAATGATCTAAGGTAGATATTCGACAGGACACCATGAAAGATCTATAGAAATAGAAGGAAAATTAATATTGTACAACTTCCTCAGTCTTTGACTTCCAATGTTAGGATAATAAATTGAGACAACCTATTTCAGGATAATTTGTCAATAAATTTAAATGGACACACATATGTATTCAGATATGTGCTCAAAGAAGCACATCAACAGATACTCATTATGTCATAATTTTTAATAGTATAAAATATTAAAATCGACTTACATATACACAGGTAGACAACAGATAATATAAGTTTTGTAGGCCATGTGCCAATACACAATGAAGCCAAAGCAGCAGTTGGAATGAACGAGTTAAATATAATTGCAGACCTGCAGAGATGTTCACAATATATTAAGTGACAAAAGGAATTTTTTAGTACTATATATATATATGAATGATTCCTTTGGTGAAGCTGAGAAATGAATTCTATTCTTAGGACTCCAAGGCTGCTCAGTGCTTCACTATACTCTAATGCCTTGCAGCCATATTAACAAAAATTAGCATAAATATAACCCCTGTGCCTTAGATTCCCCTGATGCAAAGAACCTCTGATTAATTTCAGACTGGGGTATGGGTGCCTGGCAATATAGATCATCCTTAATTTGACTTAAGCCTCTGCTTAATCCCCAAGAGAATAAAATAAAGCAATGAACTTATTTGTTTACCCTGGCAAATGCATTCATAAGCACTTATAAGGGAATGCTTATAATGCAATTAAGAAAGAACTCTAATTACAGGAAAACAGCGTCTCTAAACATTATACCTATAATGGAATACTGTGTTAGTCTTTTAAATATGTGGGAAAATATTAGAGAGGGAAGGAGAGAAGGAGGAATGAATGAAGGGACAAAGGAGAAAAGGAGTGACAGAGGGAGTAAGGATTAATTTTATTTTTCAAAGTATTCAATATATGATTCTCACATATTTTTTCTAATGTATGCCCTGCCCACGCTTCTTTTAAGCATGTCATAAACAAATGAACCGAATGGGGCCAGCCCGGTGGCACAAGCGGTTAAGTGTGCGCGTTCTGCTGCGGCGGCCCAGGGTTCACGGGATCAGATCCTGGGCTCGTACCGACACATCGCTTGGCAAGCCATGCTGTGGCGGCATCCCATATAAAGTAGAGGAAGATGGGCATGGATGTTAGCCCAGGGCCGGTCTTCCTCAGGAAAAAACAAAAAAAGGGGAGGATTGGCAGATGTTAGCTCTGGGCCGATCTTCCTCACAAAAAAAAAAGAAAAAAATGAACTGAATTGCTGATTTTCTCTGTATATGCGCTCAAGTTTCTGTTTTCATGATTTTGTTCATACCGTACCCTCTAGAGAAATACCCTTTCCCACATCCTCGTATGTCTAAATCTTATCTGACCTTGAAAAGCAGCTCATTGACCACCTGTTTCACAAAGTCTTTCTTGATTAATCTCCATCCCAGCCAAACTCTCCCTGGAATAACAGCTGAATATTACACAATCATATTTTATCTGAAACTTTTAATAGCATGTAGCCTGTCCTACAGGTGCTGGTAAATATTTTCGTTTTTTATTATGCCTCTAAATAAGCAACATTCCCCAAGTTTCATTATGGAGATATTAATGTTTTTTTCTTGGATTACACTTTTTGCTTTTAAAAGTTTATTTCTGAAGTATGCTTGCCTTCTTTAGAGTTTTAATAAATCATGCAAAACATCAAATGTTGTCGTTTAGGTCCTTCGAAGTTTTTACAGAGCTATAAGTAAAGTTTGATTGGTTGCTTATTGAAACAATGGCTTTACAGTATCATATACATATTAGATTAAAATAAATTCTGTTTTATCATCAGTACCATCATCACTGTTTAAAATGTGTTTCCACACAAAATTTTAATTTGATCTCATTTATTCTATAAATGTCATAAATCTATGCAAGCTGCTCACTGAAATTCTGCCTTTAGGAATCCAAAAGGCTTAATACAGGTACAAATCAAAGTTATCCTGTACATTATTACAGGAAATGGGTTCTAAAGCTGCCTTTGAACATAAAAGAGTTTGACCTAATTATACGCACAAATATTAATATAATATTACACATTAATATTATGTTAATATATGTGCGTTAATTACTTAGAAAATAAACTGAGGTTACTGATACTTTCATTTTGTATGTTTACTTATGGCATGTATAGATGTAGAATTACTTTTCTCGAGGTGCTATAGATAACACACTCAGACAAGCCTATTTAATGCAGTGAGGTTTTCATGATATTAAGTATCTCGCCTATATATTCCACTAGATAGTAATATGGCCAGGTGATGGTATATTTGGATATTCACAAATGTTTTATAGATTATTTGGTAGAGAAGATTTGCTCCATTGTTTTTCTGTTTCATTGTATCAAATGACATTTGGTTACTATTCTAATGCCTTCCACAAACTTTATAGCTGCCCCAATAGTCACCATCATACCAAACAGCACCCCTATGCACCTTACTGCAAAACCTATAGCATCTGACCCCTTACTCTTCTAAGCTTACTTATACCATTCTCTCTCAGTCCTGTGCCTTAACCATACTACTCTTCCTTTCCTTTAACCAGCTGAACTCCTCCATATATTAAGTGATTTGCACTTTTAAAAAAAAAATTACTTTCTCCAAATTAAACATATTAAATTTCTTATTTCTTTGGCTGTATGACTCAACTACCACCATCACAAAAAGGGTTTTCCTGAAGACCCTATTTAATAATCCTCACCCTTTCAGTTATTTTTACTCCATTTTCTAAGTGCTGTTTCTTTATATGTCTTGCTACTGAAATCACACTAGTTATTTATTTAACTTGGTTAATCTTTTTCAACTCCATTAGAATGCAAAATCCTTTAAATTAGAGCTCTCTTGTGTTTAATGTTGAAATCTCAGTACCTAAAATAGAACTGGTGCACAGTAGCTGTCCAGCAAATAAATTAATTAATGCCTTACAGCCATAAATATGAGGAAAAGTTGTAGTGTTTTCAGTATCACTGAGGGTGAGGGGTGTTGTGATGCAGAAATTATAATGACTCCACATGTCAAAAAATATCTTTTAAATGTTTAAAATAACAGTGAATACCACTTCTTCCTTTGTCTTGAATTACCCTGTTCTAAAGACAAGAAAAAGTAGTTTTATATTGTTATACACAGAAACACTTAGATCAGGGAAAAGCAATATAATTATTTCAGTAAAGAATGTTGTTCTACATTCACTGCCCATTGAGAACAGGCTACTGTAGATTGTACAGCTTTTGCATAGATGATGGAAAGAAGGGCATCATTTGGATCATCTCACAGACAAAGAGAAACACAGTTCTGTAACGATGGAGCAGGTGCTGTAGAAGACTAATTGTTGCTAGTTATTGCGGCTTTTCCAACTTGAATAGGAACTCTGAAAGAAAAAAGAGTGAGAGAACAAGAGAGAAAAAGAGAGAACAAATTGCTCGTAACAAATTCTAAGCCTGGAATATATAATTCCAAAGAGGAATGAGGGAGGTGGGCAGAAAAAGACACAGACATTATGTAGAAACAGATGGATATTTACTGGTGTGTGTGTGTGTGTTTCTTTATCAGAAATGTGAAGACACAAAAGAGAAATATAACTCAAAAATCCTGTCTCTCTTTCTCCTCATAGCACGAAGAACAGAGCAGAGAAAAATAGACCCTGCAATGAAAATTAAGAGCTATTACTGCCAGCTGTTTTGGGTGGCTTGCCCAGTTTTTGAGTGATTAAAAGAAAAGTTATAAACCACAGTACTTCACCTGCTTATTCATATGGGACTTTGATGTTGGAAAACAGTCCTTGTTTTGGCATGGATGAAATTCACAAGTTTACCTCATTAAGCTCCTCAGGGAAGTTAAGCTACCAAAGATTGTTATTTTGATCTTAATTATATGATTTTTTAAAAAATTAAGGCATGAGAAATTTATTGAATAAATATATTTCACTTATGACAAAGATTTCTGTACAGAAACCATTCCTCAGCACGTGTAGTTGTATTTGGCCACCAATAGATAAAACATTGTTCTAATGTAATCATTAAGATGATAACAACCAAGGTACAAATAGATGAACCGTTTTGTTAATCAGAGCAACCATAGGGCTAAAAAAATCTATTTGGTTTATATATCAATTTAAATAAGTATTATTTTTGAATCGATGGGAAACATTTTTATAAATAAATGACCCTTCTTCACACTATCATTTATAGTGTTTGCTCACACTGGACACTTGTAAGAAACTAAAAACACAAATCTAATCACCGAGATTGGCCTGCTCTGTTTCTATTTGGCAAATACTGACTAGAGCTATTAAATCTGTAGGTTATCAGCAAATTTTCAACCATCAGATTATTTAATTCCAACATTGGTAAGATAAATACTTATATTTCTTTTAAATTTTAAGATGTTTGCTGTATTTTTTCTCAAGGACTAAAATTCTTCTATTGATAAGAAGCCAGGTGGAGAAAAAAGGACCCTTATGTTCTAGCCTTCTAGGCTGTAAATTGCATGAGATTTAAGGAAAAATATTTATTGGGACATAGTCCACTTATGTGTAGTATTAAAGTTAATGGCATCAATATCTTGTACCAGTTCAAGTTTAAGAGGGAAGTAGTGGCTATTAACTTAGTTTAAAAAATATCAATTCCACAGGTTTTCCCTTCAATTTGTTAATTTCATTCAAAAGTCTATACACATCGAAAACCAAGAGATAACCTTGAAACTATTTTCTTCATCTGTTTTGTGCAATCAGTCGGCCATTCTTGTTAATTATGTGTCCAAAATATATCAAATTCATTGTCATCCCTCCTTTTCTGGTGCCATCAGTCTTGTAAGAGCCTGTGCTCTCACAATAGCTTCCTAAGTTGTGTCTCCCCTTTCACTCTCATCTATTTTCCAAATATACTAGCCTTATAAAAATAAATTGGGAACTATTTCTTAGAAAAGTTTGTATAAGATTGGAATTATCTATTTCTTTATTATTCGGTAGAAGATGTCAGTAAAATATTTATGTATTCAATTTCTTTATTGGTTGTTTCCATTTTTCAAATAATTGATTGAGTGGAAATTCACATGATACAAAATTAACCATTTTAAAGTGAACAAATCAGTGGCGTTAATACATTCACAATGTTGTACGATCACCAACTCTGTCTAGTTCAAGACCATTTCAAACACTGCGAGGTAGAACCCCTTACCCATTAAAGAGTTTCTCCCCATTTCCCCTTTTCCTCAGCCCCAAGCAACCACCAATCTGTGTTCTGTCTCTGTGGATTTATCCATTCTGGATATTTCATGTAAATGGAATCATAGAATATCTGACCTTTTGTGCCTAGCTTATTTCACTGAGCATAATATTTTGGAGGTTCATCCATGTTGTAATATGTATCAGTACTTCATTTCTTATTTATTATGACTGAATAATATTCCATAGTATGTATATACCACAATTTGTTTATCCATTCATCCAGTGATGGACATTTGGACTGTTTCTACCTTTTGGATATTGTGAATAGTGCTGCTAAAAAATATGTGTGTACATATACTTGTTTGAAAGTATATTTTCAATTTTTTTGAGTGTGTTCCTTTGTCCCTATTAATACACTTTTCATTAGAGTATTGTTTGTCTGATATTAACATAGCTACTACAGCAGTCCTTAAGTTTTTTCCAGATGGATCTTTACATATTCATTTTTTATCATCTTAACCATTTTTAAGTGTACAGTTCAGTAATGTTAAGTATTTACATTGCTGTGAAACAGATCTCCAGAACCATTTTCAGCTTCAAAATCTGAAAATCTCTGCACATTAAATAACAACTCCCTTTTTCCCCCTATGCCCAGCCCATGGTATCCATGGTTCTACTTTGTTTCTATAAATTTAGCTACTTTAGATACCACATAAAAGTGGAATCATAGTATTTGTATTTTTGTGACTTGCTTATTTTACTTAGTGAAATGTCCTCAAGGTTCATCCATGTTGTAGCATATGACCAAGAATAATATTCCATTGCCTGTATATACCACATTTTGTTTATCTGTTCATCCATTAATGGACATTTTGATTGCTTCTATCTCTTAGCTACTGTGAATAGTGCTACTATGAATATAGGTATGCAAATATTTTTTAAAGACTGCTTTCAATTCTTTTGGGTATACACCCAGAAGTAAGATTGCTGAATCATATGATAGTTCTATTTTTAAATTTTGAGGAACCTCCATACTGCTTTCCATAGTGGTTACACCACCAAAGGTGCATAAGGGTTCCAATTTCTCCACGTCCTCACCAATACTTGTTATTTTCTGTTTTTTTGATAGTAGCCATCCTAATGGGTGTGAGGTGATATCTCATTGTGGTTTTGATTTGCATTTATTTCGTTAGTGATGTCGACCATCTTTCCATACGCTTGTTGGCCATTTGTATATGACCTTTGAAGAAATGTCCAAGTTCTTTGCCCATTTTTAATAGGTTTATTTAATTTTCTGTTGTTGAGTTTTAAGAGTTCTTTATATATTCTGGATATTAATCCCTTATCAGATATGATTTGCAAATATTTCCTTGCATTCTCTAGGGTACTATTTCAACCTGTTGACTGTGTCCTTTATTGAACAAAAGTTAACGTTTGATGTAGTCTCATTTGTCTATGTTTGCTTTTATTGCCTGTGCTTTTGGTGTCATCCAAGAAATCATTGCCAAGTCCAATGTCATGAAGCCTTTCCCTATGTTTTCTTTTAGGAATTTTATAGTTTTAGGTCATATGTTTATGTCTGTAATCCATTTTGAGTTTATTTTTGTATATAGTATAATATAAGGGTCCAACTTTATTCTTTTGTATGTGAATATCCAGTTTTCCCAGAACCAGTTGTTGAGGAGAATATCATTTCCCCATTGAGTGACCTTGGTAACCTTGTTGAAGATCATCTGACCATATACACAAGGGTTTATTTCTGGACTTTCCTTTCCATTCCATTGGTTTAATTGTTTGTCTTTATGCCAATACCATGTTGTTTTCATTACTGTAGCTTTGTAATGTTTTGAAATAATGAAGTGAATCCTCTAATTTTGTTCTTCTTTTCCAAAATTGTTTGGCTATTAGAGGTCTATTGAGATTCCACATGAACTTTGAGATGAATTTATTTCTGCAAAAACTGCCACTGGGATTTTGATAGAGATTCTGTTGAATCTGTAGATTGTTTTAGGCAGTATGGACATGTTAATTTTAAGTCTTTTAATCAATGAACACAGGATATCTTTCCATTTATTTGTTTAAATTTCTTTCAGCAATTTTTTTTTCTGTGTACAAGTATTTCACCTTCTTAGTTGTGTTTATGCCTAAGTATTTTTATTCTTTTTGAATTTATTGTAAGTGAAATTGTTTTCTTAATTTCCATTTTGGATTGTTAATATTTAGTTTGTAGAAATGGGACTGATTTTGTATGTTGATTCTGTACCCCGCAATTTTGCTTAATTTGTTTATTTGTTCTAACAAGTGTCTGTGTGTGTATATGTGTGTGCATGCATGTATGCATTATAAACAGATAATTTTACTTCTTCCTTTCCTATTTGGATGCCTTTTTTTTTTTTTTTGTCTTGCCCAATTACTCTGGCTAGGGCTTCCAATGCTACATTGAATACAAGTTGTGAGGGCAGGCACTCTTGCTTTGTTCCTATCTCAGAGGAAAAGCTGGAGGGAGAGGGCAGGGGAGCTAGAGAGAGAGGTAAGCAATATGACTTTGCTTATGTTTAACTGAAGCTAGATACATTTAAATGTATTCTGATTATTGATATATTGGGTTTCATTTCTGCCGTTGTGTTTTCTGCTTTTATTTTCCCATTTTCTCTGGGCTTCACTTTTTCTCCTTTCTTGACTATTTTTAGATTTATTGACGGTTTTTGTTTACATCCTTAGGTTTTCCTCTTCAGTTTTTGAAAACTTGATCTTCATTTCTCTTCTTTTAATCATTATTCTTACAATTTAACAATGTATATTTAGCTTTATAATCAGTATCTTTAATCAATATCTTTACCCTCATGAAAAGTATATAATGCAGAATTGAGGCCAAATATATTGATAAATTTACAACAAGGAAACAGAAGTTGCAACTCTGATAGCAGATAAAATAAAATTCAGGACCAAAGCAATGAATAAGACAAAGAGGGACACTTTATAATGCTAAAAACTACATTTCAAAATGAAGATGTAACATTTGTGAATATCTATGAGACAAATAACACAGAAGTGCCCAATATAAAATAGAATATACAGAAAATTAAAGGATAAATAGACTATGCTTAATTCACCTATTAGTTAAGATTTTGTCAAATTAGAACAACATGCAAAAACAACTCTATGCTGTATACAGGAGACAGTTATTTTAAAACAACTAAAATAACTAAAAATTGCTATGTAGACAACATTTAGCAAGAAAATGGACAGAAAATTTCTTTCAGTGAAGCTATGGGGAAATAGTCTCATAATTTGATGCTAATACAAAACAATACACCTACAGAGTGGAATTTAGCAATATTCTACAAAAATAATATGAATTTACCCTTCAACCCAACAATCCCACTTTTAGAAAGTTATCCTGAATATATACCCCCAACAATATGAAACATATGCACAAGTTTATTCATTGCACCATTTAGAACTACCTGTATGTCCAAACACAAGCAACAGTTGAATAAAACATGATACATAAACATATTGGAATGTTCAACATGGATAAAGGGTAAATGAGCATTATTTATATTATTCTTATAATTTTTATGAGTTTGAAATTATTTATAAATAGAAGTAAAAATACAAAAGTAAATTTATTGTAATTTATCTCTATAAATTTATCTCTATAAATTTAACTCTATAAATATGTTGCAAGAAGAATTGTTTTAGGAATTCTGTTGGAAGTAAAATATTTTCATGTTTCACGCTATATTTATTTATTACTATGATATAAAATTTCCTACAAAATAGAGTATGGAAAAATTATACTGAAGCTGTCTGAGGAAATTCCTCCTACCTTGGCTTCAATTACAAAATGTTTTGTTTTGTTTTGTTTTGTTTTTAATGATACTTTTTTCTGTTACTAATTCTATAATCTCCCTTTCAAGTTTGTCATAGTCAAACTAGACTAATTATGCATTTATATTACTCATCCAATTTTGAGCTAATTAGATTGTAAATAGCTTGATCTCTTTCATATTTTAATCTCTATTTTAAAAACTTGTGCATATTTAATTAATGTAGAAACACTCACAATGAATTAAAATTACAACCTTATACAGATTTTTCAGATACATAAGACTGTTTTGTGTCTTCTGAAATTAACATAAATTGAAGGATGGTAATGTTAAAACAGATAAACTTTTTGCATTTATTTCACCTTCTAACACAATGTTAATGCTTTCATGATGAACACTATTTATGCAAATACCAAATGTTTCGAGCTGATGTGTTTAAAAATATAGTGATGGGCAGCCTCGAGTAATGAGAAATGATCATGAATATGCACAAATGAATTTGTCTGTGTTTTAACTTGCTCCAGTCTTACAGTACCCTAACATAGTATTGGATGTATTCATAAAATAACCAACAATATTTGAAATAATGAAGGAGGAAATATTTTTGTAGGCAGTGGTTAAGGATTGCTATCATGTTGATCAATTACCCTCACTTCTGTTAGCTTAAGGAAAGAAAACACAAAACCAAAAAGTCAAACTCTGATCTCCATAGTTGATATTTTGTCGAAGTTAAGGGATTGGGTAGGAGATGTGAGCCTATTGTCTCTGCAGGATTTTGAGCCACAGAATATAATGGTATGTAAAACAGATGGTAACCTCTATTTAAATTTTATGCACTCTGCAAAATAAAAAAGTATGCACTGAAAATCATTTAGTGTCCTCTTTTCCTCACTCAAAATCCCTTACCCTCCCCATATCATTCCCTTGCAATCAATCATCTACTGCAACTTTATCTCAGTAGCTTAATTCTATAAACTTATTGCCCCTAACCCAAACTTTAGAATACTTTCCACTCTACCCTCTGGAACAGTATATACTCCCTAAGCAGTATCAATGTTTTCTTGGAGTGTTTCATGCTTTAATTGAAGCATGCCCCTTTCTTTGAGAATTACTTTACCTGTAGCCCTAGGAGACTATTCTCTCACTCCCCATGCACTTCAACTTTGTTTTCTGTGCTTGATGTTCTGTTTGCTCCTTGTTATAATATCTAGATCTTTATTCCTAATCTTCTTGAAAAAATTCTGTATTTTGAGACATATGTCCTTGTGCAATACCACCCAACATTCCTCTTCTTGCTATTATCTGTAACATGTCAGCATCTAACTTCATCTAACTTCCACCCCAACTATTGCTAGCATTCTGGGTGACCCCAGTTTCTATATAGATGACCATTCCAACATTCAGCCTCTCTGTTCTTTAATCTCATCTCCAATGATCTTTTTTCCTCTCCTTCCTCAGCCACATATTCCATCATAAGCTAGACCCTGTTCCACCCAATAGTGCTCCCACCACCCACCTTTGCTTCTAATCATACCACTCACTGTACCAAGGTTCTCAGCTCACTTGTGAATTACTTCTATCTGACCATTCTTTGACCTCATGTGAACCTCCACATTTCCATATTTCCATTCATCCCGTGGTTCATTAGTTTAATAACTCTCATGTCAATACCCTAAACATTGCTCACATTTTTATTCTCACTGCATCCACGAGGTGTCTTCTAAAGCTTGACCATTTGCTTCTCCATTTCCAAACAAGGTCATCTGTACAACTGGAGAAAATATTTAACAAATTGGAGCAATAGCACTATACATACTGTTCAGTAACCCCAACACTGGTCCTCTTCACTCTCCTTACCAGGAATCCTACATAATCTATTTTGTCAACTGCTTACTTTATAATGAAAAGTTATAAAGTAACTGGGCAACTGTTTTTTCGACTGGCAATGAAGCATACTCAAGTCATATCATCTTTAAAATAATCTACTGGACCATATGTAAACTACATCATCCTTCTTCACTATAAAATTTCTTTAAGGTGGTTGACATATGCTTTCTCTACTTCCTCACTTCTGTTTTTACTCCTCAGCCAAATTCAAACTGCCTTGTGCTCCAATCAGTCCATCAAAACAATACTTATGCTGATTACTCAGGACCTCTGGAGGTTAACTTGGAAGCATATTTTTAGGTTTCTTAATTGTCCTTGGATTACTTCCTTTTTAAAACATTTTCCTTGGATTTTGCTACCCAAGCTCTATTTATCACATTCTGTTGTATCTGGCTCCAGCTTCTTGATCTCTTTTTCTAAATCATCACCTCTCTCTCAACATTGGAGTTCCTCAACACTCAGTGCTACATCTTTCCTCTTCTCAATCTCACCTCATCCATATTAATAGTTTCTATTGTCTTCTATATGTACTTGATATGCCAATGATCTTTAAATTTTTATTTAAACCTCTTCGTTGAGCTCCAGACTCTTATCTCCAACTATCTACTTAATAGCTAGAGGAAGTAAAACCATTCTTGGCACAGAGTAGAATCTGAAATAGATGTTAAATAAACAAAGGCCAAAGTTAGGTCAAACTGAACATATTCCAAATAAATTCAGAATCTCTTCCTCATTACCCTCCCACCACAGAAAATTAACTATGTCTCATCCAGTGTTTCCTATCTCGGTGATTATAACACTATTCTTCTTTATGAACATGACAGATATTAAAAAGTCATACTTACTTACTCTCACAGGTTTATTCTATTTATCACTAAGTCTTATCTGTCTGCAAAATGCCACTAGAATCAACTTTGTTTCCTTTCCACGGTCACCACCCTATTTCAAGTAGCCATCACACCCTACCCACAACCTTACTATTGATTTAGCTTCTAACTGGTCTACTGGCAACCTCTGTATACCGTAGCTCAAAGGACAATAATATTTTATAAATTCTTGCAAAAATTTTATGTTCCTTTTTTATATACTGTTTCTTCTGCTTAGAAGACCTTTCCCTTCTATGGTTTCCCCTACCCTCTCAATCATATTTCCTACTTAACTAACTTTCACAGTTTAGATATCTGCTCTATATTACTTAATCAAGAGCTCTTCCCTAACTAGCAAGACTATAATGAATTCCCAGGCTCTATGAACTTTATAGCTTTAGGAATTTTCATACATATAACTTGCACGGTTTAGTTTTATGTACTGGACTACACAATATTATGAGAAAATGGTCTGTATCTGTTATTTTCTGACTGCTTTATCCCCAGTGACTAGCACAGTTCCTGGCACATGGTAGGAAATTAACTGCTGTTTATAGAGTCAATGAATGAATAAGCAGATATAAATGCTTTGTTATAGGGGAGATATAAATACTTTATATGTAGCTTATGTTATCCAGTACAAGGAAACACACAATTCAGCTAGATACAACACTTACAGAATTCTGACTCTGAATACCAGCAAAATGTACTCTGTGATTCTTATATAAGGGACACACGGGGCACACTTACGTAAAGGGCACAAGGGGGATGATAGGCAACGTTTTCCATTATGTTTTACAGAACAACTAGATATTTTCTTTAATGAAAGCTTGTAGATATTGAAAATGTAAGACTAATTCAACTCACTGAAAGTATTTCTACAGAGAACTACAATGATTTTTGTTGTTGTTCTTACAAAACTTAATATAGTAACAAATTACAATACCAGTTCCAAACGCTAAAATGTCAGTCATCTGAAGTAGAACAAATTAAATCTCCCAGGATTAGGAAAGGGATTTGTCCCAGGATCTGGGATATAGCTGAGCCTGTAAGGGATGTTAACTTGTCCTAGGTCTGCCAGTTTGAAAATACCAAGAATAAGTAGCCAGGTAAATAATTACAGACTCTGTGTCTTAAGTGAGGTTTATGAAAGTCTTTTTTTTTTTTTTAATAATTTTATTTATTTACTTCCCCCCAAAGCCCCAGTAGATAGTTGTATGTCATAGCTGCACATCCTTCTAGTTGCTGTATGTGGGACGCGGCCTCAGCATGGCCAGAGAAGCAGTGTGTCAGTGCGCGCCCGGGATCCGAACCCAGGCCGCCAGCATCGGAATGCACGCACTTAACTGCTAAGCCACGGGGGCCAGCCCTGAAAGTCTTAATTGTAAATAATTCATAGTGAAATCCTTTGATGCATGTCTGAAATGCAAATGTTTTGGTTGTTTATTTAAAATAATCCGTATGTTTTAGGTACCAGATGTTTAGATGACAGAGTAGATAATTTTGTTCTAAAATTTATAAACTCACATCTATTACTTCCTAGTTTGAAAGATAACTTCAAGAGGGCAGGCCAGAGAGGTGCCTATGACCTGACATTGATTATGAGATTCAGAAAGGGCTTAGAAGTGTGCCTGACACATAGCCACTGATTTATAATGGTAAAATTATTATTATTATAGATATACTCTCAACCAAAAATATCCTTGTGGAAAACGTAGATTTATTTATTTATTCCATCCCCATTAAAAACCTGGAATTTAGTTTAAAAGTATGTATCTGGACACATTTGTATACCATGAACAGACTTATTTTGAAGTTAATTTGAAAAAGTTCATGGAATAATTATATAGTATTCTACAACTTACTTTTGCTGATTACATGTTTCATAAGAGGTTAATCCCAATTACTCAAAACATAAATAATTAAGTCTATGAATGGATAGCACATCAAGAAGTTTGACAGTTATTTCCATATAAGAAGCTAAGTTTCTGAACAATATTTTCATTACTTCAGGGTCTGGATTATATTAATGAAATTAATTCAAGAAAACATTTTAAGCTTTTACTATACTCACTATGTAATCAGAAAAGTTGAAGAATGGAGAAGTTAAATTGGATCTTTATTCTCAAGAAAAATTTAGTCCATTTAGAAGAGGTAGACACATACACAACAATAATAATCACAAGAAATGCCACAAATATTGGTACTTTGAGGAAACACCTAGTTCTGTACAGAATAAATGAGATATAGATTTCTATGTATGCTGTATAAACAATGTATCATTTAAGGATGTTCACTGTAGGAATTTTGTTGATTTCCTTTTGCTCCAGGAATCATTAGGCAATTTATTGACTGTTTAGATATTGAGGGAGTTAATGCTATCTCTACAATGATCAATTGAGATTTTATATCCATCAAGGGAGTCTGCAAGAGATGGCTAGGATCTCTCATCTCTGAATATCCTGTTTGCCTAATATTTCTCCATGTGCAGGCATCTTTTTGTTATGAGGTAAGGATACTTCCTGTATTTGATCAGTGGATTGGTAAACATATGGATCTACTGAGCCACCTTGCTTTTTTAGCGCAGGGACTAGACACCAAGTACTCCTAGACAGTCTATTTCCACAAGGCACAGTCCTATGCTTCTTAGTTTGCTAGTTGTTAACATTCTACGAGTACAAAAAAGGACAGTTCACCTCTCTTAAATAACTAGGAAAGAGTCCTGATTTGTTGATTCCATGAGCCTTTCCCTGGAATCTACCAGTATTTCTGTGCCTCCCAAGGAGGCTTCTGCATAGGCAATTTCATGTACCAACTTACTTCTAAAAAACAAAGAAAAGAGAGGAGTGAGGAGCATGTATAAGAAACAAATTTCGTGCCCATGTATTCCTCCTCAAAAAAGCACCTCACTTCATCCCTTAGGAACCACTGTTGTCTGTAGACGTGGGTTATTAACCTGGCTCTGACATTTACTAGTATTTACGAGAGTGGACAAGCCGCTCTAACATACCCAACAGTTAGGGTATTATTTTGCCTATTAGAAGAAAACACTTTCTGTTTGCCTACCTGGGAAAGTGTGAGGGCCAAATGAGATAATATATGAGGGCTTTGAGGATTATATTTGATTGGTTTTAAGCTCCATTCCAGTTGAAATACCCTCCCCCAAGCCCTACATCGCTCCTAGCAATTAGAACTCTGTCTAGCAAGTAGAACTCAAGGAAATAAAGAGATTGTCAGAAACCCACAATATGATACATTAAAAATGAAACATGAAGCTTGTGATATTGTGATTTGTAATAAGAAATATATAATTGGTCTTCGTCCCTTTTCCTGGCACAGAGCTCCTAAAACCATTGGAATTTCCTAAGTGATAAAAGCCATAAAGGTGTCTTTTGTTATGTTAATGAGGTGACTTTTGGACCCCCACCTAAGGATGGGGGCTGGTTACCATGGGACTCAACCATGTGATTAGAGGGTTGGAATTTTTAGTCCCACCCCCTGACCTCTGGGGAGGAGAGAGAGGCTGGAGGTTGAATTAATCCCAATGGCCAATAATTTAATCAATCATGACTATGTAATAAAGCCTCTACAAAAACCTAAGAGGAGAGGGTTGAGAGAGCTTCTACGTTGCTGAACATGTGGAGACCTGGAGAGTGAGCAGACCAGAGAGGGCAGGGAAGCTCTGTGCCACTTCCCACATACCTTGCCTTATGCATCTCTTTCATCTGGCTGTTCCTGGGTTATATCCTTTTATGATAAACCAGTAATCTAGTTAGTAAAATGTTTCTCTGAGTTCTGTGACCTGATCTAGCAAATTAATCAAACCTGAGAAGGTCGTTGGAACGTCCGATCTATAGCTGGTAGGAAGCACAAGTGACAACTTGGGCCTGTAATTGGAGGGGGGTGCAGTCTTGTAGGACTGAGCCATTAACCTGTGGGATTTGAGGCTATCTCCAGGTAGATAGTGTAAAAATTGAGTTGAATTATAAGACGCCCAGCTGGTATCTGAGAATTGCTTGGTGGTGTGGGGAAAACCCACACATTGCAATTGGTGTCAGAATTATAAAGCTGGTGAACTATTTCACTGACATCTCTAGTCCCATTATTCTCCCCTTCTGTGCAAGGCAGTTAGTGATAGGTGTCATGGCATGCCTTTCTCCTGATGACTTTAAATAAGTAGACATCTCATTCCCATCAACACACACATGCGCACACACACAGCACAGCAAAATGATTCAGAGCACAGGCTCCAGAACCAGACTGCTTGTGTTGAAATATTGATTCTGTACCTATTGTGTGGCTTAGGCTCAGTCTTCTAACCCCTGTGTCTCAGTATCTTTATCCATGAAATAGGGAAAATAAAATGATCTAAAACCCAGGGTTGTTTGAGGACTCAGTGAGATAATATAACGAAAGTAGTTGTAACAATGCTCAGAATACAGTAGATGTTAGCTAACAGTATTTAATAATTATTGTATAAAATACGGAGTCTTTCTGCATTTAAAAATTATATGAATTATTATCTCTGTCTCTTTGACACTGAATGTGATGTTACTGGAAACTTATCCCCATTGATATGTGATGCTAATTCTTTCCTTTTAACTGCAATATGATGTTTCATCATGTAAATTTAACACTAGAAGATGTATAAGTGGTTTTCAACTTATTTTGCTAAAAAAATTTGTATAGTACTTTTTGTATTTACATAGGAGACATTTCTAATAATAAATAAGCTAGAGTTGCTGACTTATAGGTTAAAAGTAGAACTTTTTTTCCTAAGCAAAAATAACCTGTTTTCCAAACTAACTATTATTTTGCTTTGCAAATGTTTAGATTTTTGTTTAAATTGCATGTTTGCTAATACTTGATATTCACTTTAGAATTCTCTGAGCTAATTATTAAAGTATAGACTGTTGTTTTTTTAATGGCTTTGATCACCCTGATAAGACTAGTACCCATCTGTCATCATACAAAGTTATCACAATATTGTTTACTACATTCCCTATGCTGTACATTACATCCCCATGACCAACAATTTTTTTCTCTATATCTATGAGTCTGTTTCTGTTTTGTTTTGTTTGTTCATTTATTTTGTTTTCTTAGATCTCACATATAGGTGAAATCATAGGGTATTCTTCTTCTTTGTCTGGCTTATTTCACTTGGCATAATACCCTCTAGAGCCATCCCTGTTGTTGCAAATGGCAGGACTTGATTCTTTTTTATGACTGAGTAATATTCCATTATATTATATATATATATATATATATATATATATATATATATACACCACATCTTTATCCATTCATTTATCCATGGACACTTAGATGGCTAATCTACAATTGACTACTGTAAATAGTGCTGCAGTGAACACAGAGGTGCATGTATATTTCTGAATTAGTGTTTTCATTTTCTTTGGATAAATACCCAGAAATGGTATTGCTGGATCATATGGTAGTTCTATTTTTAATTTTTTGAGGAATCTCCATACTATTTTCTATAGTGGTTGCACCAATTTACTTTCCCACCAACAGTACATGAGGGTTCTCTTTTCTCCACATCTTTGCAATACTTGCTATTTCTTGTCTTTTTGGTAACAGTCGTTCTAACACACATGAGATGATATCTCATTCTGGTTTTGATTTGCAGTTCCCTGAGATTTAATGATGTTGAGCATCTTTTCATGTGCCTGTTGGCCATCTGTGTGTCTTCTTTGGAAACCTGTCTATTCAGGTCCTCTGCCCGTTGTTGTTTTTTTTTTTTTTTTTTGGTGAGGAAGATGGCCCTGAGCTAACATCTGTTGCCAATCTTCCTCCTTTTGCCTGAGGAAGAGTGTCGCTGAGCTAGCATCTGTCCCAGTCTTCCTCTATTTTGTATGTGGGATGCTGCCACAGCACAACTTGATGAACGTAGCGTGGGTTTGCACCCAGGATCCGAACCCACACACCCCGGGCCGCTGAAGCAGAGAATGTGAACTTAACCACTACGTCAGCAGGCCAGCCTCCCTCTGCCCATTTTTTAATAGGATTGTTTGTTGTTTGGGGTATTGAGTTGTACGAATTCTTTATATATTTTGGATATTAACCCCTTATAGAATGCATCATTTGCAAATATATTCTCCCATTCAGTAGGTTGCCTTTTTGTTTTGTTGATATTTTTTTATTTTGACATAACTTTAAACTTGTAAAAAGGTTGCAGGAATAATTGTGCGTGTGCGTGTGTGTGTTTGGTGAATAGGACAAGTAACAGCAATGAATCAATGATAAGTTCCTGATTTTGATAATTGTACCTTAGTTAAGAAAATATCCTTGTTGTTAATAAATACATACTGAAGTATTTAGGGAGAAAAGAGCATCAGGTGTTCAACATATTCTCAAAAATATATATATATAATATGTACAAATACACACACATACGCATTTTAACAACATTAGGGTTGCCAGGTATGCCAAGTGATTTGCCTGATTTTTAAGTTTGTGTTTATATGATTAGCAATTTCTCATGTTTATTGGTTGAATGTTACTTTATCTGTACACTATAATTCATTTTTTTAATTATTTGGCACATATTGTTTCCAATATTTGGTTCTTATTGAAAACATTATCATAAATATCTTTGTCTATAATTATATTTCTTGGGACAGATTCCTAGAGTAATTATAACTAAAACATACCGTGGGGATTGAATATATCAAGACTTTTGCAACAGATATCTAGCTAGTCTCTATGCTTCTAATTTCTTCTTGGTCTGTATATTTTTTAAGACAATTATTGCCAGAGTTTTCATCATTAAACAAATGTAATCAAACATCACCTGATTGAGCACCTATTATGGAGTAGAGCGCTGTGCATTATTCTCAATACCAAGTTTACCAAAATAAGTAAGATACAATGTTTATCTTGAATGTACTCGTACTCCTTAAATGTTGAATTAAGGAATTGTTACCTACATAAAAATCTCAAATACATCACCATTGCCTCAGGAAACAATGCAAAACATTTTAGACTGTCATCTAAGACCTTCATAATTTTAATCCTATTTTAGACTTCACATTCTTTCACAGTTTTTCGCTATGTCTTATATATGCTAACTATAACTGAGATCACCAAAACAAGGGAAACTCATTCTTGCCTTATTATCTTTTCTTAAACCCTGCATAAAACCTACTATTAAACTTTCTTCTATACTTTACTTGTCACCTACCCTTAAAATCTAGCTCACGTTTACCAAAAGAAATGTTCTTGTAAGTTTTATTGCAATACTGTTCTAATAACCCCAATCTGGAAACTATTCAATGCCCACCAACAAAATTCATTATGTCTAAATAAATTGTAGTATATTCAAACAATGGAACAATGCCGCAGCGACAGCAAACTATAATTTGATGCAAAAATATGGATGAATATCACAAATATAAAGGTGAACAAAAGCAGCCGCTCACAAGGGAACATACTGAATGATTTCATTTATATAAAGTACAAAAAAAAGGAAAATGAATCTATGATGTTGCTATGGAGTTAGTGATTGGAAGAAATCACGAGGGGTTTTGGGGGATGTTTGTTAAAGGAATATGGTCAATTTGCGGAAATTTATTGAGCTGTACACTTGTGATATTTATACTTTTTGTATGCATGTTATACTTCAATCTGTTGAAATCTATTTTAATTTCTACCTAATTCGTTCATCTATTCATTCAACATTTTTCCCTTCAGACAATTATTCTATGCTGGATAATGTGCTTTGCATTGTAAAATAAAAGAATGAGACATCTGAGCAAGACAGGTTCAAACTCAGATAATTAAAACACAAGTAGAAAACCAAGTTATATAAATTGTATTATAAAAGTACAAGTGAAGAGAAAGCAACCTGTCTGAAAAATCAGGAAAAGGCAAACCTTAAAGAGGTAATCAAGGATAAACAAAATAAAGAACAAGCATGTTTACAGCCAGAGAGCTCACACAACCACTAAGCATTAGTCAAAGCACAGGCACAAGAAACAACTTGATGAAAGACTGGGAACTTCAGGGTATTCAGTGAGTGTAAATGCAACAGGACTTTTATAGTTGAGGCTGAGGAAATCTGTAAAATTCAAAAATACAAAGGCCTTATAAGAACTTCACAGGTAGAGAAAGGGTGATTAGGGAAGAAGCCATGCTCTTTCCCAGTAGGGAAGAGGGCATGGATGATGCTGGAAGATGTGAATTGGAATGGCCTCTTCAGGAATCACGAGTAGTGTGATAGAGATGAGGCAGGAAAAGCACTGAGGGAGGAGTAGTGGGAATTGAAGAATGAAATTTAGGTTAGGCAATTTGCAAATAATTCTATATGCCATATTAAAGATTCTGTAATTTACCTTCTAGGCAATGGGGAGATATTAACATAATTTCAATTGGTAGAGTAATATATTTAGTTTTTTTCTGTAAAACGAACATTGAGTTTGTATGTGTGTTCACATGTGCTTATATTTGGATATGAATGAGCATGGAAAAAGCAGTTTTAGACGTTTCTTGAAAAAATAAATTCCTTACCATTGTAGTTTCTGCCAATGTCTTCAAATTCTATTTCTGTAGCATCAAAAAAGTACAATTTATTAATCTCATAATTTAATTTCTACATATAAAGAATAAGATTATTTTGTATGCTGTTAGTGTGTTCTCTAAACAAAAATAATTACAGCAGAGTAATCCTTTTGGGCTTTCATAATTTCACAAAACATTAAATAACTTCTCCATATTTGTGTATGGTTTCTTATGTAAACCAGGTGTTATAACATTCAGGTATAATATGATACAATGTAATATGATATACTATATGATATAATATGTAATATGTTAGATATTATATGGATTATTATAAATTTTAATATAAAATATAAAGAATGGAGATTACTTTAAAACATTATTTAAATTTTTATATAGCTTTATAAGATCTTGTATACCATCAATTTTATTTAGAGACTAAGAGTTTACTTATTAATAAAGTCTTAACAGATACTTAAACAAAATTGAAAGTTAGTAGTGGAATAAATTTGAAATATTATTTCTTTATATTTTGAATGACATTAATAACTATGAGATCATACACTTCAAATATTTTGAATATACTCTAATGATACAACTATGTTAATAATATATTTAGAAAGAGAATTAATCACCTAATTATAAGAAGAGGGAAAATCCTCCATACAATGTTCAATATTAAAATGTTTTTGTTTCGTAAAATATTAAATCAAAATAGAGCCACAGTGTCTACAGATGTGTTTTGCCCTCATACAAAATCCTATTATTATAAAAAAATTTGATTTATATTAGGTTAGACCACACTGAATTATTACTCTTGTAGGCCAAAAACTACTGAGCATCCAAACTAGATTGAGTATTCTTGTATAAAATGATAGATAATTACTCCTTCAGGAAATGCTATAGTTTAGTTACTGAAAACTAATTCATTTCTGACCTTGTTTAAACATGAGTAATTGTCATGTCTACATTAAAAAAAAAAATTTTAAATGTGATATATATAATAAGTCGAATTCTTTCAAAACAGGTACCAAGAAAAGCAAATTAAGCACATTTCCATTAAAAATGTTAAATCTTTATTTTCTCCTGCATAATGTAGTCCCTTCCTCCTTTTCTGACTACCCCACATCCTCACATATTTTTCATAGGCATATCTCTAGATGAAAAAGAAAATGAGATAGGTGACCTCAGAAGATGCTAGATTGTGGGAGGAGAACTAAAGAGCTATCCCTTTCTTTTTTGACGTTAGTGCTTGCGGATGACATCCCAAAGGGAGACACACGTGGTGAAGCTAAAGTTGTCAATTCAGTGTTTCACCCGATGATACTGTTGGTTTCTGACTCTGCCCTAGCACAAACACAAGATTTAGCTAGTATGCTGGCGTAGTTAGAAATATATTTTCTAAGGAATTCTCACTTATTCTCATCATCCAGATATAAGGTAAAGGAATAGATGTATAAGAAAAACGGGAGGTCTTATTCCCTACATTCCCTGCGCAGAGGGGCTGTATTCCCTCGAAAGAAAAAGTGGAGTTAAATTTAGTAATGGTTTTAAAATTTTAAAAGGTTTTGTTTTACTTTTCTCAAGAACTTTATAGTATAGTTTCATTATAAATGTACCCCATGACTTATTAACTTTCTGGAAATGTGTTCTTTCATTCAAAGCCACATCAGAATACAGGCTCTTCAGAGTACAGATGGGAACTCTTATTCATCTTGGTCATGCCCTTTGGTGCTATTCCCTAAATGGAATTTGAAATGACTGTCAAGAAATCTCGTCTAGCTAGAGGAATGAAAATGAATAAAAAGCTAAATCATAATGTAAAGAATAAAAGGATTTCCCCAGGATCATGGTCATCTGTGGCAAGAGAAATTATATTTAAATATTCTCAACAGTATTTCACAAATACCTGCTTCTAACAATTGCTATAAATGAGGCCGAATGGCTTTATGTGCATGTGTAAATGAACAAAACCTCGCCTGTTTCAATGCGCAAAGGAATAAAGGCACTCAATTATAATGTTCGTGTTGCTAGCACCAACAGCTTCAAGGTGTCCAGTTCGGTCTTATCTTAAAAGGCAGTCAGCCTCCAGCAGCGCAGCATTTCAAGACAAATGGTCTCACCTAGGTTTCTGTGAAATGGCACCTATCTAAGCAGTACAAACATGGAGGTGAAGGGCTTGAAAACTAACAATCCAATTATCCAGTATTCTAGAAACACTTTAGGTGTAATCTTTACATTGCTCAATTTCTATTATAAGCTCATGGTGAAGGATGAGATATATATTCAAAACTATTCATACCTTAGAATTTAGTGAAGGCATATGGAAAACTGATAAATTTAAATTCTGCATTCGTTGAGCCACTTCCATTCCACATAAATGAGTTATTTTTAAAATATCCTTATTTTAAGAAGTAAACATCTTTTAGTATTTCAGGAAACTGAAATTACTCAATATGTTTTCCCTTAGAACAAGATCAACAGATAGAT